>NW_027263409.1:0-61665 GCF_902827115.2 Pseudochaenichthys georgianus
AGTAGCTTGTTTTACGCGCTAGAATATGACCCAAATCTGACTCCATACAAGTCCTCAGCGCAGTTGTCGGCGAAATGTCGCTCCTCTGTTTTCATTTAAACTCCTTATATCCGTTAGCGCAGCTAGCTAGCACCAGATGCTAACAACAACAATACACGTAAGGTCTCTCCCGTGTGTGTGTGTGTGTGTGTGTGTGTGTGTGTGTGTGTGTGCAGGGCCGGCCCTGACCAATTTGCCGCCCTAGGCAAGATTTTAGCTGGCGCCCCCCCCCCCAAATGCAGACACTCACTATGATTCGCACGTGCACGGTTGTGGCATGACCACAAAAACAAAGATATTGACACAAGATGTGTGCAACTGTATTTAGTTTCCTATCCATTTGAACATGATTTAAGTGGGGGGGGGGGGCTCTTCTAGGGGGGTCCGGGGGCATGCACCCCTGGGAAGACTTTTTTTTTATATTGAAGTTGAAAGCATCAATCTGGTGCACTTTGAGAGCAACATTAGGAGATCTATGGAAACATCTCTCAACACCCAGATGAAACAGAACTGTAAGCAGATTTTCTTTTTTTTATGGATAATTTACAAATCACTCCCCTTTCAAACTGTATTCTAGTTTATTAATAACAACTTGTACTGTCAGTATTTTATACCTGTTTTTCACCTATTCTCTTATTTTTGTATAACTATAATGATCATATAAAGGTGTACCTTTACCTCACTGAGCTGAGGTTATCAGAGCCTCTCAGTCTTTCAGGAGAGAGCTCTCTAAAGCTCTCCCCCCGCAGCCGCTTACACAGTAAATTCCAATGTTAATAAAAGCACACAGAAGCTGTGTACGTTTTTTGGGAGTTTGATTTATTTTAAATGAATACAAATACAAAATTAAAACCTATAATTGCACACTAAAACCATTATTTCAAAAAAAGAACAATTTCACATAAACCTTTGGTTTTTACTGGGGCTGGGGGGTTCAACTTGATTTGGGGGGGGGGTGCCATAGTTTATGGGTGCTGTACGCAATATAGGCGTAGTTCTGTTAGTATAAGATAATAAGAAGTACTTTGTTGATCCAAAATCGGGAAATTGTGTTGTTATGAAATAAAAAAAAATATATATTTTTTTTTTTTCTAACTTTTTTTTTTTTCCAATTTTCGGCGCCCCCTATGTGTTGATGCGCCCTTAGCATTCGCCTATACTGCCTATGCCGAGGGCCGGCCCTGTGTGTGTGTGTGTGTGTGTGACAACAGTTCAGGAGTTGAGGGATGCAAACTTGGCCCTGAAAAATGAAAACGATCATTTGAAAGACCTCATAATAAATCGTAAGTATTATTGTATTGCAATATTTTTCAGATTGAAATGGTGAAGGGGTCAGGAGTCTTTTGCAAAAGAGATGCGTGGAAGGCATCCATTCACACCACCTCTGGCACAGCAATGGGGCGAACTCTCCTCCTCGGCACATGTCCCCTTGAAGCTGCTTCAGAGCATCCTCAACGGTAACAAAAAAAAGCTACTGTTCAAAATCTCTTTAAATCAATCCTGTGAGTAATAAAGAAAGGCCGTTCACGTGTGTTTTTCTTTCTAAACTGATTCACCTAAGAATGGAAACACGGAACTATTTTCTTACTCTCTGTTTTCGCTGCTGCAATCTGTTGCTGCGAGTAATGTTTTTTTACAATTGTCCCACACTCTAGCCCAGTGGTTCTCCAACTGTATCATTTCAAGGACCCCCTAACTCAGAGTGTATGATTGGAAACCAAATGTGTATGGGTCTATTTGGAACACCCCCAAGGAACCTTGAGTGTCATTTGTCCCTGGACAACCACTCTACTCTAAAGTGTGGGCCATTAGTATGTAAACAATAGCTGCTGCAGATCAGCAGGATTACCCGCTTTTCATTTGCAACATAATAATTGTGAAATATTACTATATAGACATTTTTATTAATTGGGATAAAGCCCTTGAGATCCACCATCTCGTTTTCAAGGGGGTCCCGATTACTTTAGGTGGCCAGCCAAGGCGAGGCGACGGGGAGCAGCTGGAAGCCCTGGACCCAGGAGAAAAGGCGGCCATAATCGGTGAGTAAAAACGAATGAATTTAGAAAGGAAAATAAAAGTGAATAGAGATGCCTCAAGTTGACTTCTTAGCTATCAGGTAGGATCAGCATCAGCATCAGGCAAGTGAGAGGACACCCGTTAATGGCATCTGCACGGATCAGCACCTACTGGGTGACACTACATGTTCAATGGCTCACTTCTTGATCACAGCTCTCTTCTAATAGAACCCTGTTCTGGGCTAGCGTGCTTCCTCTGTGGCGTCCTCTGTGTTATAGAATGTGTAGTCGTTAATAACCCCATGACACTAATCGTTCTCCTCTGCAGTGTTAAATAACCAGCATCTTCACCCTTAATCAACGACCAGCCCTTGTACTGTGTGTGCCATATCATGTCTTTAATTATGTTCTTGATGCATGCGTATCTTACTGCTCTCTGGTAACAACCTGCTGATGATCTCTGTTGTTTGAAGTGAAGTTCATGTGATGTCATTTTTTTTTAAACAGTATTTTGAAAAGCCAAACTTTACCTAATTCTAACTAATAATTGTAAACTTAGCAGCTTCTTAGACAGATTTGGTAAATGCACTGACTTTCAGATAATTCAAAAATAATAGTAATGATTATGAAACAAATCACTAATAAAATAGATCATCTGTTTGAATAAAGGCTTTGGGCTTTATCTGCCAATAACTCACAGGGGAGCTCGTGCACTACACCGGTGGTTTGGCAACACTTTGGAGTGGAATGCTTGGAGTCTGTAGAAGACTTGGAGCATTTTACACTGTCATCTCATGATGTCCTTTTCTTTTCTCTGTAGAGGCAACAATGAAGAAGTGGCCACACACAACGAAGGGCCAGCTGGGTGCAGCCATCAACAGCAAGCTGACAGAGCTCAGGGCTCGCCAAAAGCAGACTAAATAATGGACAATAAATTGTGTTAATGACTTATACATTTTGTGTGTTGTCTTTTTTTATGTAGGTAGGCTATGTATAAACCTTGAACATAGGTGTAAATAAACATATATGCACATATAGGCTAAACTTATATGCAATATATGTGCATATACACTGCACCTATATGTACATATATGTGTGTGCATATATGGATATATGTACATATATGTTCAGAGACATATATGTAGGGGTCCAATTTCAGATATGTCACATATATGTTAAACATATATTAAAAATATATAGGTTCATATATATTCCTTCCATGTGGGTATGCTCACGTTCTTAATCTTGTCCTGGCTGAAACTACCCAAACTGCCATCGAATGTGGAACTCTGTTCAACCTAATCGATGCCATAGCAGTGTTGATCAGGGAGTCACATCAGAGGTCAGTCTGTGGGAGAAACGAGCCCAAGACAAGATGCCGTCGACTCATCCTGTCGACTCATCTGGTCCCATCTCTATTGTGTCGTCATAGAAAGGGGAGGCAGGGCACTATAGGGCCCCCCCCCCCTAAATGCACTAGAAGTCATCATTTAAGTGGTTATTTTTAGTGAATAACCACCATCTTGGAGCCAGGACAGCAAACCCACGTGTTTCTGCTGATGGGAACTTGGGATGGCCGACCTGCCTGTCAGCCTTCCATCGGGGCACAGACTTATCTCGTGCCCTCATTGGTCATGTGCGTGTTCGTGTGTTGGAGGAGGGGCTCTGAGAGGAAGTCTGAAGTTGGTGCATCATGGAATGTGGCTCAGTAAAAAATAAGTACAGCTATTGTCTCCCTCTTGTAGAACTGGTCGGCCCACCTGCAGCCGGTACACCACCACACCCCAACTGGCCTGTGAGACACGCTTTCACTCTCACGCTGCCCAAACTATTCTCACGCTAAAAACAAGATGAACCGGTGATCGTTTGTGGTTGGTTATTTACAATGTTGAGTTGACAGCCGGGCTGCAGTCGGATAGTTTAAAAATCAGCTCCTAAGTTCTAACCCTATCTCCTATTCCTTGACCTCTGAGTGAAAGGGCACGGGGTTAAGGGATAGTGGATAGGAGAATTCAAAAGGACTTAGGAGAAGAGACTGCGGTACTTTAGAGAATCCGAATGCACTTTCACTTTCCGACGTGTTTATGATGCGCCAGCGGACGTCATTGTGTGCGTCTGCTGCTGGGGGGTAACCATGGAAACCACAGTTTTCTATACAGCGGACTACAACATGGATGTTCAATAAGAACGAGGGACTCATCCAGAGACTCTGCACCGTGCTCTGATGCTGCTGCTTTGCTTTATGAACGGGGACAACAGAGAAACAGATTCTTCAGACCAAAGCTGGAATTGAAATAAAAAAGGAAAGTGAAACTTCTGCTCGTCCCCCTCTCCCTCCGGTCCACATGAATACAAATGATCCCAATACGTATGATTGTATGAACTATGAAAAGATCTTAAAATCAATACAGATGTATTTATTATGAACGTTAGTCCTTAACATCTACCTCTGTGTATATCACCATTCAAACATCTTTTAGAAGTTGAACAAACCCCACACAGCTCAGTAAAGACTGAAATGTTGACTTTATTTGATCATTTCTGTCACAGTCTTAAGGAGAACCCAAATGCAGCACTCGAGAAACCAAGGAGAATTGGTAATATCCTTTATTGGAGATTCCACTGGATCGGAGGAATACCAACCGGGCAGTATAACGCACCGGAGGACAGCGGGCAGAAGGTGAGTCAGGGACAGGCAGAGGGTCAGGGAGTAAGCGAGGCGGTCAGCGTGGATACAGGCAGGGTCGGATAACAGGCCAGGCAGGATAGTCGAGGGACAGGCAGGATCAGGAAACAGGCAGAGCAGGCAGGGCGGGGACAGGCAGGGTCGGAACCGGGTAGGCAATCTAGTGTTGAACGCGGGAGAGACAAGCATGAGGCAAAGTACAATCTGGCAAAGAGTGTGTGCAAGGTGCGGGTTTAAATACTGGCAGAAGCTAATGGGTGCAGAAGAGAAAGAGAGTGAGTTAACGAGTGGGTGTGGAAAACAGGTGAGACAGGTGAATGGAAAACTACTGGTGAATGATGGAGCAGACTATGACAATTTCAGTAAAAACTAACGTTCATATTTCTCTCTTTGATTATAATACTGATGAACGTTCAGAACAAAGCACTTTGGCAACTTACCACCTATGTTTTAAAAAGCTTAATAAGCACCGTAACTCTCATGATATCATTTCTCGGTCATAATCGGTTGTTTCCGTGAACGGCCGACTGTAGAGTGACGGCAAATGCTGCGGCTGCAATGCATTGTGGGGCAGCATTTTCGCTTCTCCTGTCGGTTAGGGAGGTCCAGTGGTTCCTAAGCTAAAGGAGGTTTAAGAAGTTTGAAACCTCCTTTCCTTTCATTCTCATCATTCTAGAGAATTCGAACGGCACTTATCATGGCTGCCACTGAGGGACTTCCGGGTCATTTCACTCCTTTAGGAAGGTTCCTAAGCTAAATGGACTATTCCACTTCAGCCCTGCTCAAGCTGTTGATCCGCTCCCTCCCCGCCCCCACCACCATCAGACGCCCCTATTAGTGCTCGGTCACTGTTCGCTTTGTGAGAGGGTTTGAAGGTCTCATTTCTACTGATTGATAGTTACACATACTTGTTGTATGTATTAGTTTAGTTTGCCCCTGGTACGGAAAAAGGATAATAATAGTGTTTTTTTTAAATTATACTGCGTTATTCTTCTTGTCAGGAACCGCTACTATTCGTTTGTGTTATGGATTTGGGCCGGTCTGGTTCTAAATGCCAGGGCTGATTTGCTTATACAAGTATTATACAAGTAAAACTACATGTTGCTTTAATCCCATGTGATTGTAGAATGAACACAGTCTTCCTTTGAAGATGTAGAAGTCAGAATTACCTACAAATCATTTACACATTTGTAAATATTATTTTCCACTTGTTACCATTGAGTCTATTTTTATGCAGCTCTGTGTGATTTTGTGGCTACAATTCAGACTAATACGCTACTAGAGGTGGAATAAGTACTCAGATGTTGTACTTGAGTAAAGTAGAAGTACCAGAGTGTAGGAATACTCTGTTACAGTAAAAGTCCTCATTCAAAATGTTCCTCAAGTGAAAGTAGAAAAGTATTCTCATCTAAATATAAGTGAAAGACAGTGAAGTAAGTCGTTGTGCAGATTGGTCCATTTCAGAATAATTATATATGATGTGTTTTATAAGATTGATCATGAAAGTGTTCTCAAAGCTGGTGGAGGTGCAGCTAGTCTGAAGTACTTTGTAGACTGCAGGGTAGCTGGTGTAGGTGCAGCTAGTCTGAAGTACTTGTAGACTGCAGGGTAGCTGGTGGAGTGCAGCTAGTCTGAAGTACTTTGTAGACTGCAGGGTAGCTGGTGGAAGGTGCAAGCTAGTCTGAAGTACTTTGTAGACTGCGGGTAGCTGGTGGAGGTGCAGCTAGTCTGAAGTACTTTGTAGACTGCAGGGTAGCTGGTGGAGGTGCAGCTAGTCTGAAGTACTTTGTAGACTGCAGGGTAGCTGGTGGAGGTGGCAGCTAGTCTGAAGTACTTTGTAGACTGCAGGGTAGCTGGTGAAGGTGCAGCTAGTCTGAAGTACATTGGTAGACTGCAGGGTAGCTGGTGAAGGGTGCAGCTAGTCAATGGGGAAGCTCATTCCACCATCTTGGAGCCAGGACAGCAAACCCACGTGTTTCTGCTGATGGGAACTTGGGATGGCCGACCTGCCTGTCAGCCTTCCATCGGGGCACGAACTTATCTCGTGCCCTCATTGGTCATGTGCGTGTTCGTGTGTGTTTGGAGGAGGGGCTCTGTGAGGAAGTCTGAAGTTGGTGCATCATGGAATGTGGCTCATTAAAAAAATAAGTACAGCTATTGTCTCCCTCTTGTAGAACTGGTCGGCCCACCTGCAGCCGGTACACCACCACACCCCAACTGGCCTGTGAGGACACGCTTTCACTCTCACCGCTGCCCAAACTATTCTCACGCTAAAAACAAGATGAACCGGTGATCGTTTGTGGTTAGTTATTTACAATGTTGAGTTGACAGCTGCTCAAGCTGTTGATTCCGCTCCCTCCCCGCCCCCACCACCATCAGAGTGATCAAAACAAATAAAATGGTGGAATCAGACAGAGCTGTCTTTCTAGTTATTTATTTGAAGCTTCAAATACATAAGATACAATACAAATAGACACAGGTCTCACAGAGCATAGAATAGTCTGCGTGAGTGTGCGCCATACAATATGGTAGCAAAGCTTATATACAGAATCAATCAATCAATCAATCAATGTTTATTTATATAGCCCAATATCACAAATGTTACATTTGTCTCAGTGGTCTTCACAGTGTGTACAGAATATCAGTATGACATACGACACCCCTCTGTCCTCAGACCCTCTGTCCTCAGACCCTCTGTCCTTAGACCCTCTGTCCTTAGACCCTCAACATCGTACAAGGAAAAACTTCCAAAGAAAACCCAGTTTAAAGGGAAAAATGGGAGAAACCTCAGGGAGAGCAACAGAGGAGGGATCCCTCTCCCAGGACGGAACAGACGTGCAATAGATGCCGTGTGTAAATTGAAAAGATAATACATTTGCAACCTAGGTAGTCCAGATGTTTGGAAATGCATGTGTGTATAATAGGAAGATAAATCCACAAGGATATCCATCCAGGACCGATGATCCAGGACCACAGCCACGACTCAAGATCCAGCGCTCGCGATCCAGGACACAGGACCGCAGGATCATCCATGACTCCGGATCCCAGCGTATATAGACACCAAAAAAGAAAGACATGTGAGGAAGCTGGGTTATGGGAACATGAGGAGGACACGGTATAGACAGAGAGAAGGAAGAAGCAAGATGTCCCCCCGACAAACTAAGCCTATATCA
Source organism: Pseudochaenichthys georgianus (assembly GCF_902827115.2). Lineage (NCBI taxonomy): Eukaryota > Metazoa > Chordata > Actinopteri > Perciformes > Channichthyidae > Pseudochaenichthys > Pseudochaenichthys georgianus. The sequence continues at coordinate 7,914 of NW_027263409.1, forward strand.
GCAAAGCTAGGGGCTGAATCTAATCAGCCCTAACTATAAGCTTTATCAAAAAGGAAGGTCTTAAGCGCACTCTTAAAAACGGATAGGGCGTCCTGCCGCCCGAACACAAACTGGAAGCTGATTCCACAAATGTGGAGCTTGATAAGAAAAGGCTCTGGCTCCCATTGTACTTTCAGAGACTCTAGGAACAACCAACAACCCTGCATTCTTGGAACGCAATGCCCTAGTAGGACAGTAGGGTATAATGAGTTCTTTAAGGGAAGATGGCGCCTGCCCATTAAGGGCTTTGTAGGCGAGAAGAAGAATTTTAAATTCTATCCTGTGTTCTATAGGGAGCCAGTGTAAGGCAGCCAGAACAGGAGTAATGTGGTCCCTTTTCCTAACTCTGGTTAGTACACGAGCCGCAGCATTTTGAATCAGCTGAAGCGACTTGACTGACTTCTTGGTACTCCCTGATAATAAAGAGTTACAATAATCCAGCCTAGAAGTAACAAATGCATGGACTAGATTCTCTGCATCGTTTTGAGGCAAGATATGCCTGATTTTTGCAATGTTACGTAGATGGAAGTAGGCGGTCCTTGAAATTGATTTTATGTGGGCGTTAAAGGATAAATCCTGATCAAATATAACACCGAGATTCCTTACAGTCTCACTGGAGGCCAAATTAATGCCATCCATAGTTAGTATGTCTTTAGATAATTTGTTTCGTAGATTCTTCGGGCCAAGTACAATAACTTCAGTTTTGGTCGTGTTTAACATCAAAGAGTTTAAGGTCATCCACGTTTTTAAGTCCTAAGGCAGTCCTTGAATTTTATTTAGATGATTAATTTTCATCAGGCTTGATTGATAAATATAGTTGAGTATCATCCGCATAACAATGAAAGTTTACAGAATGATTCCTTATAATATTGCCTAACGGAAGCATATATAATGTGAACAAATAGGTCCGAGCACTGAGCCCTGTGGCACTCCATGGCTAACTTTGGTTTGCGTGGAAGATTCATCGTTAACACGTACAAACTGAGAGCGTTCAGATAGATAGGACCTAAACCAGCCTAAAGCAGTTCCCTGTATGCCAACTAGTGCTCTAGTCTTTGCAATAGGATATCATGGTCGAAATAAGGTCCCATGGAGGAAGGGGGAGGGACTTCGCCTCTCTTAAGCCGTCTGGGCGACATCAGTCTTTGCAAGGCTCGAGCGAAGCAGTGCTGCAGCTTTGGCGATTGAGACAAGGTCCCGCACAACAACAGAAGCTCGTCCCACGACTGTTTGATGTCCCTCTCATCAAACCGACAACAGCAGAGGATGGAGTTTAGGTTGTTTAGGTTGGCTAATGAAGCACCTGAGCGCTAACGTAATGCCATGCAGCAGTGAGTACCCGCTGGGAAGCAGTGCTCCCTGGGTAAAAAATTGCAGCACGCATAAGGAGCCGAACACATGCCGCAGTTTTGCGTGGCTGTGTGTTTAGATGGAGTCTGTTCTATCCGTCATAGTGATCACACATAAAGCCATCGACAATAATACGATACAGTAGTAAAAGTACTTTTGGGTCTCTGTTGCCGGTTCCGGGCTAGAGCCTCATTAAGCTCGGTTCTTTCCTGTTCTTAGCTGGCCCCACTCGGCTGCCCGGAAAGAACCGATACTTCACGCTTACGCCGGAGGGGGGCGAGATGAACCTGAACAGTAACAGTTCATGGCGAGTACGGCAAATAAAGCAGTAACGGCCCGTCCACACTACAGCTTCAAAAAAAGCTTGGAGCTGGGCGCGTCTGAAGCTCGACCAACAACCAATCACATGAATCTCCCGCCCCTGACACACAAGCAGCGGTTGATTGGCTACAGCTTGTACTGGCCTATGATTTGATTGGCTGACGCTTCCACCGAAAGCTTCAGAAGCTTCAAAAGTTGAACATTGCTCAACTTTTGCAGCCTGAAACGCCAGGAAAGCTCCGCTCTGCTTCCCACAATGCAGTTCGGCGAAAAGTGACGTCAACACCCCCCCATTCAACGAATGGGCAAGACGCCGTTGGAAACCGTTTTTGAAGCTGTCGAAGCCGTAGTGTGGACGGGCCGTTATAAGCAGTAGCGCTGAGCAAAGTGACCAGAACGCGACCACACACTTCATAAAGTCGGGCAACACCAACCGGGCTTCGTGTGATTCTGTTGATGTGACCTTACTTTGATGACCATCCGTTCGCTGTCATCGATCATTGTGGAGAGCAGGTAGAAGTGTTGTTTTGTATCATAGCAGCCATCGGATGGAATCAATCCACGGGCTGCACAGGTTGTCGTGTCCGTCAACCACAAGTAGAATGATATGAAACATACGCCGGTAGAAACAGAGCAGAGCAACACTTAAAAAAACAGCAGTGTTTTATTCACCCAACCGACGAAGGAGGCCAACGCGGCAACGGGGGCATCATTTAAAGTGGCGCACATCTTAGCTCAGCACAAACAGCCATTCACCGATGGCGGGACGGTGAAGGAAGCGATGAGCGCAGTGGCCGAGACGGTATTTAAGGACCATAAAAGAAAGACTGAACTCATGCGCTGATGTACCGCTTGGTGCCAACCAGGCTTGGAATTCCATCATCTTAGGGGCAAGGCCATTCGGCTTTTGGTGGCACGCGTGTTTTTAGGGCACAAAGGCCCCTGAGGGGAACATGTGGATTTGGAGCTTAGAAATAAATAACTTTCTGTTAAGAATAAAATACACGAATGACATGGAAAACAAATCACTTTTTATCAAATGAAATACTCTGCTTTGAATAATTAGTGTTTGGTTTGTTTTCTACAACTTCTCCCATTCACAAATCAAATCATAACGACAGGCGACACGGGGGGGGCAGCATCTGGTAAGGAAGCTCCACTCGGGCACCCTGTTATAATCTACCTGTGTGTGTGTGTGTGTGTGTGTGTGGTGTGTGTGTGTGTGTGTGTGGTCTAGCATTACTATACTTGTGGGGACCTAAATCTGTTTACATAGTCACGTGTGGGGACTGGCTTCCCTTATGGGGACAAAATGGAGGTCCTTATGAGGGGAATCATTCATTTTCATTCTCCTTCTATCCTCCTGAAGAAGCCTCAGCCGGCGAAACGTCGAGGAAACCCCCTCCCTCTCCCTCTACTTTTTTAAATAACTTTTTGTTATTTTAAAACTAATTTTTGGTATATCGTTTTAACGGCTCTGCTCACATGGACTATTTTTAACAACTACATGCAGCAAACAAACGTTTAAGGTACAAGAGATTAAAGGAGCCCACGGACAACAACTGCTTCAACGGTGAGTGACGGACATAAGAAGAGTGTGCACACTGAAGACTCCGTAATACCGCACCAGGAAGCCGGGCCCCTCCAGACTCATCCCGAGCTGGTTTTAATCTTCTCCTATACTGTATGTTAGCACGGAAAGGATTTGTACCCCCGTGTGGGTGACGACCCCCCTCGGGGGCTCCTAACCTGTGAGTTTTTTTAGACCGTTTTTTTAAACCATCATTTAAATCTTTAACCACTGTCTTTCTACATTTTCCTTTTTAACTCGTTGTGTGTCCCTTCCCAATTGCTGTAATTAAGTATCATTTTACTGTGTTTTTATCTCCTTGTTACTTCCTCGCATACCCATTTTGATTAGTTATTTGCCAGTGCAACTTGATTGGTTTTATTTAAATACTCTCTCTGGTTGCCTCTTCCCATCACCTCCGTGGCTGCCACAATTGCGTTCCTGTGGATGAGTGATCGGCCTGTGATTTCTTACAAACCCCCCCCCACCCCCCCCCCCCCCCTCTCCTCTGGCTCCACAGCGGTATGAACATACCCCTCTCCAACCGCTTTGCATTGCTGGCCCTGCCCCTGCTGGCGGGGGCAGGGGCAGACGCAAAACTAGCTATCCCCCCCGCCTGTCCGGCGGGGCCAGCACGCAGCCAGCTACATCACATCACTTCCCACCAGAACTCCATTTACTCACTAAACAATATTTTAGACTCCTCCAAGCCATCCACCACTCACAAATAATCAACTACACCTTCACCAACAATACTTTTCCACAGGGGATGATGAAAAAGGTGCACGGCTTAACAGCATTCATCAAACCCGCTTCACCCAACAGTACAACATTTGACAAAGTACAACAGAACACCAACACCTGGATGCACAACAACACGACGACACTCAGACACCATTATGACCAGGTTATTGCTGTGGAGCTAGCGCACCTCCCTCCCTTTAACCAGGCTGCCTTTGATAGGTCTGCCCAGTGGGGTCGGGCGAGGTATGCCCGCAGACTCAGGCCCTCCTCCCTATCCACCTTGAGGGACCTCCTAACCAGGGGGCCCCCAGCTGAGGAGGGCCCTGCGGCGCCCTTGTTTGCCCCCTCTGACTTTCCTCCTCTTCTTCCTCCTCTTCATCCACCAGCAGCCAATCTGCCCCTCCACACTCATCACTCTGCTCACCCCCCTCCCCATCCTCATCCCTCTTCTCCCTGCTCTCCCCCCCCCCTCCTCCCCCTTCTGCTCCAGTTCCTATTCCCTCAACTCACCTTTCTAACCCCTACCCTGCCCCTAATCCTAAACCTAAGGCCTCCCTTCCCTCGCCTAATCCTAATCTCGCCCCAGGCCCTAAACCCAACCCCACTCTCCCTCCTGCCTCATCACCCCCTGACCCTCTCCCTCACCTCCCCCTTCCTCCTCCCCCCATTTCCTCACTCCCCACCTGGCCCAAATACAAACCTCCCACTAACCCCCCTTCTCAACTGACTCCTCACCCCTCTTCCTTCCCTACTTCTCTTTCTACTTCCTCGGGCCTCAGTAGGACTCAATAATGGACTCTCAGACACCGCACTCTCATCTTCTATTAAACAGCTGCACGCCATGTGGAAACAGAGCACTCTCTGCTTTCCAAACGCCACCATTTACATCCCCATCATAAACCTTTCCAACAGTCTGACCATCCACCAGCAGACTGCACTCACCACACTCAACACCACCATAGCCTCCAAATACAACTTCATACCGGAAATAAACCCACTACTCTTCCATGTCACTTCACGTGACAACATCCACTGGACCCTGCAGACGGCCGAGATGTTACTCAGGTACTGGAAGCAACATTTAAACTACTGAACGGGGATCATAATTGCATTACAACTCCCCACCGCTCAAATATAACCAACCTCTCTGCCGTTTTCTCCCCCACGACCGCACAGCTGGAGTTACTGGAAAAAGGCTTATCATTCATTCCAACACCCAAACTCCCCACCCAACCGGAGATCAGGGCGGACCTCCACGCCTTCCACAGGCGGATTAAGATCATGGACCACTTCCTGGGGAGCCGGGGGCGGGAGCCTGTTCTGTTCACCGGACCGTCCACCTGGGAACCACACACGGCAACGTCAACACCTGAAATAACACAACTAATTAATAAAAATCTACTAGCACTCACACATTGGCGCCCCCTTCCACACGGCACACACAACATTAGCCAGGAACAATTACACATTATTAAAACATTAGGTAACAGCCAACACATAGTCATCAAACCTGCAGATAAGGGGGGCCAAATAGTCATACAAGATAGGGACAATTATATATTGGAAGCACATAGGCAGTTAAATGACAACACATACTACAGATCACTGACGCACCCACTTCAATTGGAAACACAAACACTAGTTAGGGACATCACAGCAACACTTTACACCAACAAAATCATAAATAAAAAACAAAAACAAAATCTGGATGGTCCGGAGGAGCCCAGGCCCCGCCTCTTCTACCTGCTCCCCAAGATCCACGAGCCTGTGGAGACGTGGACGGTCCCCTCTGTGGTTCCGGTCGGCCGCCCCATCATCAGCGACTGCGGATCAGAATCATACAACATAACAGAATACATCGATCATTTTATTAATCCCCTTTCAAAACTCCACCCCAGTTATCTCAGAGACACTTATGATTTTGTCAACAAAATAAAAAAAAAAAAAAAATAAAAAAAAAGATTCTTCTCTGACATCATTACCAAAACCAAAAACAACGCACGTGCCTTGTTTGCTACCGTCGACAGACTAACTAACCCCCCAGTGTCAGTAGCCTCTGAATTTCTATCCACCAGGGCGTGCAATGATTTTGCCTTTTTCACTGACAAAATTCAGAAAATCAGACAAGCAGTCAGTGCCTCTGCATCAGGAACAGCAAATGTGTTGTCTCTGTGTCCACTTAACATCAATTCAGACATCATGACACAATTCCATCAGATTAATGATAAAAACCTAGAGGACATTATACAACTTCTGAAATCCTCCTCCTGCTGCCTTGATATTATCCCAACAGGATTTTTCAAAGATGTTTTGCCCTGCATGGCCTCAGATCTACTTCATATAGTAAACAAGTCTCTTCACTCAGGTGTTTTTCCACAGGCCCTGAAAACTGCAGTAATTAAACCGCTCTTTAAAAAGAATAATCTAGATGCTTCAGTAATGAACAATTACAGGCCCATATCAAACCTCCCATTTCTAGGTAAAATCATTGAAAAAGTTGTTTTTCAACAGTTGAGTAATTTCTTGCATTTAAATAACTGTTTCGATGTGTTCCAGTCAGGCTTTCGTCCAAACCACAGCACTGAGACTGCTCTTGTAAAGGTCTTTAACGACATCCACTTAAACACAGACAATGGCAGAACTTCAGTGTTAGTATTATTAGATCTCAGTGCTGCGTTTGACACTGTTGACCACAGCATATTACTAGACCGACTGGAAAACTGGGTGGGACTTTCGGAAACAGTTCTAAATTGGTTTGAATCCTTCTTAAAGGACAGAAACAACTTTGTTTCTATCGGTAAATACACATCTGAGTTGACAAATATGACATGTGGGGTTCCTCAAGGCTCCATCTTGGGGCCTCTTCTCTTTAACATCTACATGCTACCACTGGCTCAGATAATGAAGAACAACAAAATAAGTTACCATAGCTATGCAGATGACACACACATTTACGTAACAATTTCACCAGGAGACTATGCTCCAATTCAAACACTGAGTAAGTGCATTGAACAAACCAATGACTGGATGTGTCAGAACTTTCTCCAATTAAACAAAGATAAAACTGAGGTAATGGTTTTTGGAGCCAAGGCAGAACGTATAAAAGTGAGCGCTGAGCTTCAGTCTGCAATGTTCAAACCAACAGATAAAGCCAGAACTCTAGGTGTAGTCATGGACTCTGACCTGAGTTTCAACAGTCACATTAAAACAGTTACTAAATCAGCCTACTATCACCTAAAGAACACATCTAGGATTAAAAGACTAATGTCACAGCAGGATTTTGAAAAACTTGTCCATGCTTTTATCTTCAGTCGACTCGACTACTGCAATGGTGTCTTCACAGGTCTCACTAAAACATCTATTAGGAAGCTGCAGCTGATTCAGAACGCCGCTGCTCGAGTCCTCACTGACACTAAGAAAGTGGATCACATCACTCCAGCTCTGAAGTCTTTACACTGGCTTCCTGTGTGTCAAAGAATAGATTTCAAAATACTGCTACTGGTTTATAAAGCTTTGAATGGTTTAGGCCCAAAATACATTTCTGACCTCCTGCTAAATGATGAACCATCCAGATCTCTCAGGTCTTCAGGGACTGGTCAGCTTTCTGTCCCCAGAGTCAGAACTAAACATGGAGAAGCAGCATTCAGTTATTATGCTCCAAACATCTGGAACAAACTCCCAGAAACCTGCAGGTCCGCTGCAACTCTGACTACTTTTAAATCCAGCAAGAAGACTTTTCTTTTTGTCGCTGCTTTTAATTGAACTATTCATATCTTAAACTGCACTGTAACTTTTATCCATGTATTTTTTCTTTTAATGTTTCTTTTATTAGCTTTTCTTTTTAGTGACTGATTTTAAATGCTATTTTCTTAATGTCTTTCATTTTTTGTAAAGCACTTTGAATTGCCTTGTGTTGAAAAGTGCTATATAAATAAACTTGCCTTGCCTTGCCTAGTATTTTTACTCCACTACATGTATTTTAGTTAATTTGCAGATTCTGATTAATAATGTGAAATATAAACAACCCTTAAATCAGACTTTAGTTTCACCTGAGTCAAATTCAGGGAAGGTGATTGTCAAGTGCCAAAATAAACTATGCAATATATTGGACGTTAAGTACTTTGTCAGACTTCATATTTATCTGTGGATAACCCCAACGTTTTTTGTTCTTATTCAAAAGAAGACCTTAACTTAAAGTGATCTTTAATGTTTAAATAAAGCCTTATTAGTTTGTCTTTTTTACACATCCTCCTGATCTTTGGACGTCCTGCACTAAACTGTTTTATTGTAGAAATCACTACAGTATCTTCTTGATATTTTCAATTGTGTATGTAGACTACTCTTAATATTTAAATGTTTTCATCAAATAAAACGTATTCAACAACAAAATTCAATAACGTGCTTTAACCACTAGGCGGCACGGGTTAAAACATAATAATATCAAACATAATATGACTATTAACTTTATTGTGAAATTAAAACAGAAGGGTAAAGGAAAATACTGTTTCAGTATCTCGATTTGAAGCGTATGCATTGTACCATGAACCTGTAGTATAAATATATATACATATAACGACAGAGCAGAAAGTGAAGTCAAAATGCTGTAACAATTTAGTATATTAATAAAGAAAAGTAAACTAAGGCTAACCAAGGCAGCAGGCATTATTCACATCAAGTGTTTAGAAATGCATCTTCTTAATTCAACTGGTGTATTACCTGTACAAGTAGGCACAACATAAATTAATAGATAAAATAAAACCATAAATACAAATCAAAACTGGCCAGGAGAGAACAGAAACATAATAATACATCAAATAAAATAGCTTTCAGTTTTGTCCATCACAGCAACAGCAGGTGCCCCCCCCCCCCACACACACACACAGTGTGTGGGCTATTTTGTCACCTAGAACCACTGGTGTCTGTAACTCTGTCAAACAACTCTCCACAGAGGTGTGAGTGAGTTACTTTCATTGGTTAACACTTGACCGGCACCCGCCGTGTGTTACAGTTTGATTGACAGCAAACACAGCCCCGTGATGATAGCCTTACCTGCTTGTTCAACAGCCATTGGATGAATCTGATTTTAAAGAAAAGCGTTTTAGCCAATCAAAATGAAATATGCGGGACATCGTCGTAATTTGCGGGACGCACCAAAAGTCGTGAAAATGCTGTGCAGTCCCGCCCGCGCAAAGCGGGACATCTGGTCACCCTAGCTAATATGCTAAAAATGTGATTTCATTGATGGCTTAAAACATAATTGTGTTTTCTTTGTTCCCGCAAATGTGTAATCTGAACTGATTCCTCTTTCTGCCCCAGGTTGGATTTCTTTTTCCGCTCTTCCTGGATGGGAAAGACAACAAAACTAAAAGGGAAGTTACTCCTCCTCTTCATTGCTACCTTTATCTTCCTCCTCAGCCTCAATGTGACAACACACATGATGTACACAGCTTTCCCAAAGCCACATTCTGTGTCCAAAATGTGCTCCCTGCAGATCTCTGAGCAGACCCTAACCCCCCTCAACAATACCAAGCACATTCTGGTGTCGGCCTACATGGACCAGAGAGTGAAGGGCTTGGATATACGCATCATCGGCATCTTTAAGATGGACTCCGACCAACCCCTCTACTGTCTTTTCTGCTGTGCAGGCCAGTTGTCAAATACAACTCCAACAACAATTTTAAAACACATTGAACACTTTGGCTTTCCCTTCATCACAACAGATGTCATGTGTGGAATTCCTAAGGGCTTCAGTGCTACACATGTCACTCTGTTGACGCAGCCACACAGTGATACAATACCTAACCAGGCTTGGCTTCCTATAAGAAACCAGAAGACCGGTAGGGAGGAGGAGCAAAAGTTACAGTTTAACTTCACAGTCTGCATCTCCACCCTGTTCGGAGATTACAACAATGTGCTTCAGTTTGCACAGACTCTGGAGATGTACAGGTTAGTACAGCAACAACACCACAAACCACTGACAACAAAAAAATGGTGTGAATGGTGTGACCTTTGCAAAGGTACTGTTGCAGTGTCTCTGGATTGCACCGATGATTCTGGTTAGGTTGGGTCAGGTTAAAGGGCCAGTTACCTTAAGGTACAAGGGCGTTATTGTCATTAGCAAAGATGCTACAGTGTAGATATGGCAATTAGATCTTATGTCCAAAGCTCCTCCCACAATGCAACATATTATATATAGGACATAAAACAATAAAACAAATTAAAAAATAAAATAATAAAAATGGTGCATAAGAAACAGTAGAATAGAATAGTGCAGGTTATGTTGCAAGACCAATGTGCAAGTAATGCAGATGAAGTTAACTATGTCTGAATCTAAATTTTTAGATTTTTAGAATTCTTTAATGATGCTGTATGATGTCCTAATGATGCTGTATGATGTCCTTTTGTTGTTCTGTTTATGCTTTTATGTTTCATGTGGAACTACTTGAACAGGTCTCCCTTGGAAAAGAGATCAATGATCTCAATGGGATTTTATCTGTATAAATAAAGGTTTGAAATGAAATGAAATGAAATACATATATATGTATAAATAAGGCAATAAGCTTAATGATGCAGAGAATGTTGTATGTGACCAAGTAAATGCAGAAGTCTATATACATGTAAATAAATTAATATATACAATGTTATGGTTGCTGCTAGTATAGCCTACGATTCAAACTAACTAGCATACATTACATTGCATTTAGCTGACGCTTTTATCCAAAGCGACTTACAATAAGTGTGTTCGACCAACAAAATACAAACTTGAAGAAAACAGAATCATAAAGTACATTAGGTTTCATAGAGCTAAAACATTTCAAGTGCTACTCAACTGGCTTTAGATAGGAGCCAGGATAGCAAATCCACGTGTTTCTGCTGATGGGAACTTGGGTCCCCCTCGCAGTGCGGGCGCAGCGAGCCGTTTGGCTGATGCAGAGCGGAGTGCACGTGCTGAGGTGTACAGTTTAACCATGTCCTGGATGTAGGAAGGGCCAGATCCATTCGCAGCATGGTACGCAAGTACCATTGTCTTGAAGTGGATTCTAGCAGTTACCGGAAGCCAGTGAAGGGAATGGAGGAGCGGCGTGGTGTGGGAGAATTTAGGAAGGTTGAAACGCGGTGCAGCACCGCCGGCACTTTCTAGCAGAGAGTGAGAGCATGTTAGGAGCAGGAATGCTATACTTATGTGTGTGCCATGTCTCATCGACTCACAAAGTCAGGCTTTCAAAAGAGAAAAGAAAGGAGAGAAAGACAAGAGAGAGGGACTAAAGGGCGACAGTATGTCACCCAGTTTTTCAAAAGAAAAAGTGGGTGTGGTCTATGATTGGTGGAAATGTGTCTGTTAGCTATGCGTAGTCCATTGTAAATAGTAATTGTTAATTATTTTTGTTAGTAAGCTGACATTAAGTACTGTTAATGTCTATACAGGTTTTTAATTTCACTGCTCTTTTAGCTGACATTTAGTAAATGCAGGTACATTTTTAGCAACTATTCATACTAAATCTAACTATTCATACTAAATCAGTTATCCCTCCCCCTGGTGCCAACAGATCCATCTCTAGACTTAGCAGCCCTGTCCCCCCATAAGTGTTATATTTTCACAGCTCAGTGTCAGTAAATATTGTGCAGTTAGTATTGGACTACAAGATAGATGCAAGCCTGTACAGGTAGAGTTATTTAAAGCATAAATGAGTCGGTTGGGTTCTGGAGGTGTGGTTACAGCAAGTGTGCTTGGTTGGCGTGGCCTGTGCCTGGTGGTGGGGCCCAATGTGATATATTTCCATGGGGCCCAAAATCCCTGGCGTGTATGGCCAGAGGGCAGGACCTATAAACACATTTACTACCCAATAGCTTGGTGAGGCTGAACAAAAGGACCGTTTGACTATGTAAATGTCGTCTTTTAAAAAAACAAAACATTTACTGACTTTTTTAGGATAGCTTCAAGTAATGTTGTAAGATTACAATCGGGGGCCTTACAGGGTTAAGGGCTATTGTTTATTGTTATTTACTTTAAGATGTTTATTCTTAACCTATAATTTAACTTAAAAACTCTTATTTAAATGATGTGTGCGTGTCTCTGTATTCCTGATGATACACTGAGAGAATGAGCTCATAGTGCTTCTGATCACCATAAGCTAAACAGTCTGTATATTGCACTACATTTGTATAATATAAGCTTCGTTGATACTTTGCCTGCGGGAATACGAAAAAAATAGTTAGATATACTGAATATTATTTGATCTATTCCACCACTTAATCTCAAATAAGGTAGAGGTGTGTTGTACATGCCTTAAATAACCCCTTATTTTCTAGTAAGATGTATTTTTATGTTTATATAATAGTGATTTCAATGCCACCCCAAAATGATCACTGGTTCCATCCTGGCCACCCCACTGAAAATGTCCTGGCTCCGCCACTGGGTCACACCCAGATTATTTGCAGTCTGAGTCAGGGAAACAATAGAGGTGCCGATGTTGATTGTTAGGTCAAGAGTGGGACAATCTTTTCCCGGAAGGAAAAGCAGCTCAGTCTTGTCAAGGTTGAGCTTGAGGTGATGAGCAGACATCCACTGAGAGATGTCTGCTAGACAGGCAGAGATGCGTGCGACGACCTGGGCCTCTGAGCGGGGAAAGGACAGAATTAGTTGGGTGTCGTCAGCGTAGCAGTGGTATGAAAAACCATACGGGCTAATGACAGATCCGAGCGAGTTTGTGTACAGAGAGAAGGAGAGGGGACCGAGAACAGAGCCCTGCGGGACCCCTGTAGTTAATTGACAAGGGTCGGACTCCGACCCTCTCCAAGTAACCCTGTGGGTGCGGCCTTTGAGGTATGAGGTGAGGAGGGAAAGTGCAGAGCCTGAAACTCCAAGTTCTTGGAGAGTGTGAAGGAGGATCTGATGATTCACCGTGTCGAATGCAGCAGACAGGTCCAACAGGATGATGACAGAGGAGAGGGAGGCATACATTTAGTGTAATGAGTTGAGTCTTATACAATGAGCTTTGACTGTCACATTACATATGTATACTGATGGTGGTATTGCAACCCAGTCTCACGGCATTTCGTGTTCACCAACACGATTTTTAATCTATTGATTCGTGTTGCACAGCACGATTTTAAAAGCAATGTATTTCTACTGCCTGCAGCACGTATTTTTCTCCGGTCGGGTCGTGGGAGACCGGAAGCTGTGTGGTTCATAAAAACATGTTCTTACTCAATATCAAGCCACAATTATTGCTTTTATTTTAAATCGTATAATTTCGGACTTTTGTTGCCGTCTGTGAGGAAAATAAATGGGGCTCAGACAATAAATGGGGCTCAGAGCCTCAGAATACGGAAATCTGTATTTTTAAATATTTTTTTCCTTCTAATTCGTTATTATTTTCAAAATAACACACTGTTATTTACTCACCAATAACACACAATTATCCTTGCTTTTATTTATTGGTTTAATTCCATAATCTCTGGCTTTTTTGGCGTCCATCAGGAACTGAATTTAAAAATAAAAATAACCGGAAACAGACGTAGGCCTGTAAGGGACATTTCGAGCATCATTGCGATTGTCAACATTTCTGAGTTTAGGATGGCCGAAGACATTACACTACCCATAATCCCCAGCTATCGTTTAGGACTACAGTCCCCGTAAGGTTACGCAGAGCGTCAAACAGCTGTGTGAAATGGAACGAAACCACGCCAGACTTTCCAAAACTGGAATCGAACGCCCCCCCAGAACTACACATGCTGGCTATTGTGTTTCGCAAAATGTTCTATGGGACGTCTCAACTGAAAGTTTTTGTTTTTCCCACAATTAGAAGTTGCCATTATTAAACACATTGGTGTTATCAAATGTAAAACATATAATTAATAAATGGGTGAACACCGCTTGTGTCCATAATGCGCAGCATTAATATATACCCACATGACAGCTCATTGATACTTTGTAATTCTACTCCACGACAATTCAGAGGTTAACCTGGTATTTTTACTCCACTGCATTTATTTGAGTTACTTTGCAGATTCTGATTAATTATGTGAAACATAAACAACCCTTAAATCAGACTTTAGTTACACGTGACCTGAGTAAAATTCAGGTAAGGTGATTGTCAAGTGCCAACAATCAGGAGAGATATTTGATAGTTGGTGCTTGAGAAGACTAAACATGTATCTGCAATTGACATGAATGGAAACTAGTAACAAAGTATATTCATTACTCGTTATTCTCTACTAATAGTTCATTAAAGACTGTATATTATGGCTATTTTGCACATCCCTTTCAAGATTTTCAAAGGTTTATTGACATATCATATACACAACCACGGTGTAGTTATGCAATGAATGAAACACTTGGGTCACAGGTTCCTCAACAGTGCATTACAAGACATCTATCAATATGTGTGTACCTCCACCATTAAACATATTCATATTCTGCACATTTCTTATTCTATCTACATACATAAGAGTATAATCCATATGTATAATATCAGTTAAAATAACACATACCTTCTACTTTCCCCCTATGAAAGTATGTACTCTTCATATTTTTATTCAAATATTCAAATAATATTTGATGAAAAAAATATTAAGAGTACATTATTGTTTTTACGTGTTATATTATAACACATACAAACAATAATTCAATAACGTGCTTTAACCACTAGGCGGTGCACACAAGGTACACACAGCCATAATAACTTTGTATTATTAGTGTAGGACACGTTTTATTCATGCTTTCACATAATTTTAGAGCATATTGCTATACTATTTCAGACTCAGTATTTACATTCTTACATTCAAAGAAAATCAGTAATATCTTTAAAAACTACAGTCCTTTTCTATCAGCTGTGCACCGTTATGGTGTAAATATAACCTATCTGTGAATTAGATCAAATGTAAAAGTCAGCCGAATTAGTGTTGATACTGCAAGGAGACGTATTGTGTGAAGAGAAATTGAAGATGTTGTTTAATTGTTGAATATATTTATGATCCACGTCAAGTATTCAGTTTCGGCGGCATTTTCTCAGTTTTTCCAAAGGTCTTCTCATCAGGGCTCTATAAATAAAGAACTACCAGATCTGTAATATACAATGCAGCCGAACCGTGTATTACAATGCCGTTATGTGATGACTTTCAAAGAGAAAAGCAAGAACACTCGGAATTAAGTATTATTTTATTCTTTTAAAATGTTTTCCGGATTTCATATCATATAAACACCAAATCCCAGCATGCATTGCGGCTAAAACATTCAATAAGCGAGCTTAAAACCATAGCTGAGGATCTTGGGTAATCGCTCGAAATGCCTACGTCTGTTTCCGGTTATTTTTATTTTGAAATTCAGTTCCTGACGGACGCCAAAAAAGCCCGAGATTATGGAATTAAACCAATAAATAAAAGCAAGGATAATTGTGTGTTATTGGTGAGTAAATAACAGTGTGTTATTTTGAAAAGAATAACAAATTAGAAGGAAAAAAAGATTTAAAAAATACAGATTTCAGTATCCTGAGGCTCTGAGCAACATTTATTTTCCTCACAGACGGAAACAAAAGTCCGAAATTTTACGATTTCAAATAAAAGCAATAACTGTGGCTTGATATTGAGTAAGAACATGTTTTTATGAACCACACAGCTTCCGGTCTTCCTCGACCCGACCGGAGAAAAAGACATGCTGCAGGCAGTAGAAATACATTGCTTTTAAAATCGTGCTGTGCAACACGAAAAAAAGGGGCAAATAGTGTTGGTGAACACGAATCAATAGATTAAAAATCGTGTTGGTGAACACGAAATGCCGTGAGACTGGGTTGGGTATTGAGGTTGCTTTGCAGTTACTACTACAGTAGCACCAACATTTAGCCTAGTTGCTGTAGCAAGTCCAAGCTACCGCCTGGAGCCGCCCCTGGTGGTATCTGTAATGGAAACTTCTGGAGCATTGGATGGCAAACACTGACAAACTTATTGGAAGTTAGGGCCAGAGGATTGACAAAGACATGCGTGCAGCCACAAGGAGACATAGCTCTTGCCCTAACCAATTGAACATGTCTCACCCAGTCCTATGTAGTTAGCTGGTTCTGAGAGAATAATCAACATTCTGCATAACAAGATAACACAGGCATATCACTATAACACCTATCAGCTGAGGCTGGGCAGGAATAAGGAGACAAAACACAGAGAGCACCCCAAGGTCGCAGGCCTGTGCTCAACGAGGGCAAACTGATAAACTAGGTCCAAGTTATGGGCCTAGGAAAATATTTGCCCAACAGTATCCAGCATCCAGAGTCATGTATTTGTTCGATTAACAATTAATCTATGAACATTTATTCAAAACGTTTTTGTTAAAAAAGTTATATGAATGAATCTAAAAAGTGTTCTAGGACTCGCTGGCTTCGGCCAACGACTCCACTTTGAGAATCACTGCTGAAAGTAGTTTTATCCATCAAGTGTTTGCCTCTTCCCAATTTGAAAAAACGAAAACAAAGATGCACTGCTCAATGTTGATAAAACCAGAGATTTTATTATTACTTTACCTTCAAAATATGTTAAAGGCACTATTATTCAAAACATGCTGCTGTTGTTTTTGTATTCATTAGATATAGTTTATATTTGTAATTTGGTTGATCAAATCATTTGTCATTTGTTTGCTTTGCTTCAGGTTGCTGGGTGTGGACCGGGTGGTGATTTATAACACCAGCTGCGGGCCAGAGCTGGACCGCCTGCTGCAGAGCTACAGCCAGGAGGGCTTCGTGGAGATGGTCCCGTGGCCCATCCACCGGTACCTTAACCCATCAAAGGGCTGGCTCTTCTCACAGAGCGGGGGGGACCTTCACTACTTCGGCCAAATGACCACGCTCAATGAGTGCATTTACAGATCCATGGAGCGCTCGCACTACGTGCTGTTAAACGACATTGATGAGATCATAATGCCGTACAAACACAACAACCTGATGTCTCTGATGGACATGCTCCAAAAGCAGCAGCCAAATGTATGGTTTTAGTAATGTGCAAGACATATATTACATCAACATCCAAACAATAGAAGTATTTATTTATGTTTTCTCTCCATCTCCCATGCTGTATGACATTCTGTAGACAGGAGTATTCCTCATGGAGAACCACTACTTCCCCCAGCACCATTTTGAGCCAAGCGGGAGGTTTCACCTGCCTCAGTGGAGCGACGTGCCGGGAGTTAATATTCTGGAGCATATCTACAAGGAGGATCCCGACAGGAGTATATACCACCAGAGAAAGATGATAGTTCAGCCAAGGTAGGCTGAATTTGTCAGACCAAAAGGTTTCTCACTCAGGGCCCACACTCCGAGCTTTTGGCTGAATAAATAATACATTTTGGCTATAGATCTTTTTTGTCAAACACTATTTAAGTTATTTATTGTAAAACACTTTTAATATTATAGTAAAACATCTAAAAATGCTGTAACATGATTTTGAACACTTACACCCCACACCCCAATAGATGTGTAGAAGGTTGTTTATTGTTTGCACAATTAAAAAATACACAAATTTAAGAGAAAACACATAATATACAGTCCTGGTAGAGGCACAGAAACCTCATTGGCTTTTTTGGAGGCTCCACAAAATGCAAAATGTTATGGAAAACACAAGACTTATTTACAAGAAATTATCAAATTCAATAGTGATTGCAAACAATAAAAATAAAATATGATAAAAACAACAATAAAATAACAAGTACTTACAAAAAAAGGGATATGGTGGTGAAAAGTGTATGTGTGTGTATGTAATGTGACTCTGTGCTTGTGTTCGTGACGGGGATATGGATGTATTAAAAGGTATGGACAGAGAATCGCACTATAATTAACCAATGATTTCCTCACAGGTTGGTGGAGCAGACCTCGGTGCATGAAGTGATCAAGAACTTTGGAGAACAGTTCAAGGTTCCTATGGACGTTTGTCGGATCATTCATGTCCGCGAGTCACTGCACGGGTCGTTAAAGTTTGAGCAGCTCCGTGAGGACAAACGGCTGTGGGACTTCCAAGAAAAACTGATTCCTAATGTGAACAAAGTCCTGAAGAGAGCGGGGCTGCTGGGCTCAGAGGGGCGGAGCTGATTGAGGGGAATGTCATATCATTAAAAGTTGCTCTATCTTCGCTTTTAAGATTGTTGTTATTTTTGTTTTACTTGCTTGTAAGCGCTTTGAGCACCAGGAAAAGTATGGAGGCACAAGATTTAATTGAATGCTGCTCGGTTGTCAACATTGCAATTTTTTTTTAACCTCTTAAGCCCTGAGCCTGTTTTTCAGGTTTCAGGCTCGAAAATGCCACTAACACAACAAAGACTATATCTTCACTTCTAAAAGGGGTAAATTAATAATATTTTCTCTCAAAGCAAGGTTACATCTGTGAGTTGGATGTAGAAGTGTCAGAATCAATATAGATGTTTTTATTTTAAAGTGAATTCAGATGGAACACAGTAAAAACATGTAAATTCTAATGTCCGCCTAAAACAACCCCATTACTTATAGTGAAAACCACCCTTGAATGATGGGCTAGTAGACTAAAAGCCTTAGGAATCCAAACTATAACATATAATAAGTACCTTGTATCAAGGTTGATGCAAAATAAGTGAAATTTGACCTTTTTAGAGAGGTTTAGAAAAATAAAGTCCAAGCGGACTCACCTCTGGGTAATTTGGGAACCATCAGTTCCATTTGAACTTTTTCACTGTAAAAATCATTGTATTACTTTGAATTATCACAATAGGTATTCATTCCATCCAAATACAAATGTTGTGAAAAAAATAAAAATAAAACATAGGCCTACTCTGTTATCCTCTGAGCCTCTGAATTAGCCCCGAGCGAAAAATGCTAACCTAGTACTGCACCGAAAATCACTCCTAGCTCCCTTATTACTTATCCTAGCTGCACATCCAACACATTGTTTATGATCGTAAAGACACAGAATCTAACGGTGCCCACCTCAACACTGAAAGATACAAACCTGCGACGTTATCAACAAAAACATACATCAAAACAAGTGGCGCTAGCGCTAATGCGCTAGGCTAACATGGCTCACGTTCCTCTTTGTCTGGTCTAAACTGGTCTTCGATGGCATTAAAACGATAACAACGATGATGTAGTTAATCCATAGGTTAATATCCAATGTGACTGTGTCCCCTTTGAAATGTTCTGATAATCTAAAAGCAATACAACTGCAATTCCGTTATCTGCTGTCCGCTCTGTGCTCCGTGCGCTCTGGGTCCTGCAATTCCTGCTTCCTTACGTAGTAAACAATAAGTAAAGTCTCCTGCGTAATGTACTTAAGCTGGCTGGCATTCTTTATACTTTACGCAGGACCATATCTCTGGAACCCATTGGTTGATTTGGGTGATTTACACCTTTTTCTTAACCATTACATCCAATAGAATCGATGGGCAGTTCCCAAATCCACGTAAACATTACCATTGCGGACGTAATAGAGAAGCAAACGAAACATATCTGAAAGTACAAGCCTGGACGGCAAAACTTTATACCCAGTTTATTGCCATAAATATGATGATGGATTATCAGTAACAATGTCTACGTGACACAAAGACATTGGATTAACCTTGAGCGGCGTTTTTATTCCGTTGAACACAACTTTTGATCACAAAACAAAAAAGGTAAGACGTAATTATTGTAATATTTTTGAAACCGGATGTTGTTTTGTGATTTTCTCTTTTCTGGCTGATAGCTCCAGGAATTCGAGGTCGTACAGTGATGACATTACATGTGTGGAATCTGTGGAGTCTCAGCTTTAAATCGTATATCTTGTTTGTGCAGTTAAGATAGTAATAAGGGCATTTCTACCGTGAGTTCTGTGTAAAAAAGCGTTAGCATTAGTTAGCATTTTTTCGCTCAATGCTAATTCAAAGGCTTGGTATTACTCGTGTTTTTTTTAGCTAACAATTGTTTTTATTGTCAGTTACCGGAGTTTCTTACCTTTAAAAGGGTATTAAACATTAATAGTTTCATAAATGTTAAGAAGCCCTGAGACATAGTCTCGTAAAAAAACTGTGGGAGGGGTCCACTGGGGGGACCTTCGGGCTTAAGAGGTTAAGAACTCTAAATGCACTGTGTGACTAACTGGCTGCAAGCATTACATTTAATTGAGCCGACGCTTTTGTCCAGAGCAACGTAGAAATTAACGCAATCAACCATGAAGATACAGATTTAGAGGCGCCAGAATGCTTTTTGGATCATTTTAAATGTGAACATTTTTTGATGATTCATTTTGAACTCGAGGGAGGTTTCTGATACAAATGTATCCGTCCAAATTCAAGAGTGACTCAAAAACCCTGCCCATCATATGAAGCAGTTTTTCAACTCTTAAGCTCGGGTCTCCTCCTCATGTGTTCTTATTGTTCATCAAAGTAACTGTTGTAAGTAGTAGTAATGATGCTGTTTCAATCACATTAGTATGCATAACAAGTGACAGGTGGACACGCCCCCAATTATGCAAATGAGCTAAGTCCGTCTCCCATTGGCCAATGAGCTAAGTCCCGCCTTCCATGTCCCGCCTCCCATTCTTTGATGTCAGATTGGCGTGAAAGGCCCCCCGGCGTGATTCTTTGTTGTATTGATTAAGATAGTTAAGGTATTTTACCCCTGACCCTGAGAGTGGAGTAATTACCCTGCAATTAGATTAGCCCCAGGCACCCCTTTGTTGTATAGGTCTTTTGATGTATTGATTAAGATAGTTAAGGTATTTGACCCTTGCCCCCAAGAGTGGAGTAATTAGACTGCAATTAGATTAGCCCCAGGCACCCCTTTGTTGTATAGGTATTTTGATGTATTGATTAAGATAGTTAAGGTATTTGACCCTTGCCCCCAAGAGTGGAGTAATTAGACTGCAATTAGATTAGCCCCAGGCACCCCTGTGTTGTATAGGTCTTTTGATGTATTGATTAAGATAGTTAAGGTATTTGACCCTTGCCCCCAAGAGTGGAGTAATTAGACTGCAATTAGATTAGCCCCAGGCACCCCCTTTGTTTTATAGGTCTTTTGATGTATTGATTAAGATAGTTAAGGTATTTGACCCTTGCCCGAGAGTGGAGTAATTAGATTAGCCCCAGGCACCCCCTTTGTTGTATAGGTCTTTTGATGTATTGATTAAGATAGTTAAGGTATTTGACCCTTGCCCGAGAGTGGAGTAATTAGATTAGCCCCAGGCAGTCCCTTTGTTGTATAGGTCTTTTGATGTATTGATTAAGATAGTTAAGGTATTTGACCCTTGCCCGAGAGTGGAGTAATTAGATTAGCCCCAGGCAGTCCCTTTGTTGTATAGGTCTTTTGATGTATTGAATAAGATAGTCTCTTTGACCCCTGCCCCTAAGAGCCCTTTGTTGTCTAATCTAATTAGCCTTTGATGTTTGCCCTTTGATGTGATGTGTAATTTCACATTGATGAAAGCCTCTGTATAAATGAACCTCATGAGGCTATGGCCGGTGTATAGAGATATGCTCAAAACTAAATTTAAAAAGACAAACAATTCAGCTTACCAAGTCAACCGTCTGAAGCGCCAGTCAAGAAACGAATGCAGCATCGGGGGTTCAGAGTACAGCCTCTTTCTGGTCATGTGTGTTGGAGGAGGGGCTCTGTAAGGAAGTCTGAAGGAAGGGGGATATATTCCCCCCCGTTTGTGTACTTTCAAATTATAGCTCACTCGAGATAGTTTCTCCAAAATGACAGGTTTTGCATACATAAAAAGTGTATCTTACAGTTCCTTTAGTTGTAGGATTGTGAACTAATGTATAATTACTTTTATTAACTATAGGTTTGCATCCATTAAAGTGTATCTTACAGTTCCTTTGTGAGTGAATTACACACAAATCTGCAGAGTGTCACTAAAAAAGTTTTACGCAGTGACTGACATTCTGTATGGGAGTTCACACCCGAGCTGCTGTAGGGGGTTGAGTATGTTTTGGCTCTCGGGGGATGGTGGGTTAAGAGACATATTCTTAGTTTTTGGACTGCCTCAGGGGGTTAACGAAATCTACTAAAATAAAGTACTTCATTATCTACTTTTTTCAGCTTTTATACACAAAAGTGCAGGGAAGGTAGGCCGATTTAGAACACTATCTGTGCGAAAGTGTTCCCTGCCCTTAAGAACAATTAACACACACACACACACACACACACACACACACACACACACACACACACACACACACACACACACACACACACACACACACACACACACACACACACACACACACACACACACACACACACACACACACACACACACACACACACACACACACACACACACACACACACACACACACACACACACACACACACACACACACACACACACACACACACACACACACACACACACACACACATGTTGGAGTTGCCCCATGATGTGAGGATTTAAGATAAGCAGGGGATGTTAATCTATATGTTAATTAAGACACTCACTAAGAGACCTAAAACACGTTATTGCCCTCTCTAGATCTGATTCAGTTTTTGTTTTAAATGATATGTGAGTGCTAAGGATGTTTCTTTTTAAGTTTTCTGTGAAACTGTTAACTACAAGGAAGTATCTGCTTGCAAAGAGGGTATTCATATTAATTTAAAAGATCTTAATTAGTTTTTAATAGTGATACCTGAGGATATTCTCTTTAGTTGTAGTATTGTGAACTAATGTATAATTACCTTTATTTAACTATAAGAAAAGTCTCTCTGAAGAGGGGAAATAATAAAACAATTTTAAAAACATGATCTTTGTCTTTTTATAATTACTTTACACCACTATAAGGAAACCCAATATTAAGTTTCCATGAAGCCTCCAGCTTGTACAAGGGCTCCGCCTCCACTCAACATAACATGTCCCGCCCTCCTCACCAGATCATTTAAAAGTAAGGGGATGGAAATAGACGGAAATAAATACGCTCAAACTAAATAACAGGCCAGTCATTTCCAATCACCAAGGCACTTTTCAAAAAAGAAAAATGGCCAAGAGAAGCATAGATATGGGTTTAATCAGCGAGACGCCTGTGACAACGTACAGCCATCAGTCCGGAGCGTCAATCAAGAAACGAATGCAATATCTGTGCCGGATTCAGACGCCTCCAGCCGAAGAACTTCATGAAGAATGGACTCTGAAAAATGGCGATGTTTGGGGTTATGTATTCAACTATATGGCGAATGAATTGCATTTCTACAATCTGAAGAATGGAGAAACGTATGGACCCCGTAGTGTTAAAGCGACACTGACCTCAACAGATTGGGCTGTGTTAACTCTGGTGTCTTCCAGAGATCTCCACGCAACCACTGTAGTGCATCAAGAAACCATAGTGGAACCAGCGGTGTACAAGATATTTGCAAAGAAAAGCAAAGAAACACAGACAGCATGCGAGATCAAAGAAGAGATTTCACCGCCGCCCCTCAATGTGGAGGAAGAAAGAGTTATTTCCCCGCTGCCAGAAGTGAGAAGAGTCCTGACAAGCACCGTCTGGGAAACTAAAAGCGGACCATCGGGGCGATGGTATTACCGTGCAAGTCATTTGGAAACGCTGGGGAAGGACCCCTCTGATGATTTTGTTTTGGAGAATTTTAACTCTACATGTGGAGTTTTTCAGACAGCAGTGCGGGTGCCTTTGACTGCTTGGCTGAAAATGATTGATGAAAAAGCTACAAAGCTTAAAGAACTTTTTAAACAGAGTCAGACATCGATGGACATTATACTGGTGAAAAAGAATCTCACCTTTACAGAGGACTCTGCCTCCCACTCAACATAACAAGTCACACCCTCCTCACCAGATCATTTTAAACTAAGGACCCCTCAAAGAAAAACATTGTGTATTCTACCTATGTAAAAAGAATGTCGGGGTTGTCTCTGTATCAAGAAGATGTGTTTAAAAATGAATTTTGTGAAAAATACCAACTGTGTGAGAGACGTCATAAAGACACTCATTTTAACCACAGTGTTTGTTCTCTACAAATGTTTTAAGATTGTTACAAAATGTAAAAAATAAAAGGTATGGAGACAAAATTATTTCAGGTGACTCTGGCTTTATTAGGAAAACAAACATATAATACAAATGGGTTAGGGGTTAAATGTAATCATCGTGGACTTAATAGTCTAACAAAATACTTTTATCTGATTACATTTGTTCTTTTTAAGAGCACTTTTTGAAATTATTTATTAATTATTTCAGTGGAACAATCCAGTTTTTGTTAACATCAACGCTTTCTTCTCTTTTTCTTGTGTTACTAAGATACTTTTAGACACACTTTGGTGTATGCAACACTTGTTCAGATAAACAAGGTTTTTTCTTTTCTGATAAACTTACATATTTGAGTTATTTTATGTTACCAAGATACTTTGAGATACACCCTGATGTACGCAACACTTAACAAAGGGTATAATATGAAGTAGTTGGTAAGGAAGGGGTTTTTCTTTAAGGGTGCAAAACTTTAGAACAGGGTAAAATATTCATTAATTTGTATTGAATTGAGTTTTCTTTTTTTGATTTTCAACATACTATATGACTTTTCCATATTTCTGACATACTATACTTTTTTGACTTTTTTCTGTAGAATCTTGACAAAACTATTACTTACTTACTATTAAGTACTTACTACTTAAATGATGACCTATTGCTGGAGATGAGATGAAAAAGCTACAACGCTTAAAGAAATTTTTTTCTAAAAACTCTCAATTCTATAATTGACTCCCCCATTCAACGCAATGAGCCCCACCCTCCACTCAGCAAATCATCTAAAACGAAGGACCTCGCTAATGGCGCATTTCCACTGCAACGGGGTAGCCCCGTTTAAGCGTCCCTAAGCGTCCTGGCTCAGGCCTCGGGCTGCCTCGCTGGCCGGCCGAGGCCGTGGCGCATTTCCATTACAGTTTAGGACCTGGGGTACTAACGCAGTGTAGGCGGGGCGATCAGCTTTTTGGCGGGCTTTTTGGGCGGAGCGACGCTGAGTAAAACTGCAGTGGCGTCATCTTCAATGCGACACAACTCACAAAACACACACAACAATGGAGGATGTGGAAGCGATCGTTTACTTGTTTCTTGGTGTGTGGCTTGTTATCACAGCAAGAAGGAAAGTGATCACAGCAAGAAGGAAAGTGATCACAGCAAGCAGGAAAGTGATCACAGCAAGCAGGAAAGTGATGTTTCAAAGTAGGCTGCGTAAAGCAAGACGAGATGCAGAAGAAGCTGACGAGAGAGTTGTGGAAGTCCTACAACGCTGCAGAGACTACAACAGCACGAGACTACAGCGCTACTCGGTAAGCTAACGTTCGCTAACTAGCCATGTGTTTAGGCTCACGCTCACAATACGACCAAAGTGTTTCAAATATTTAATTAATTGTAGCTACCACTTTTACGTATTAAAATATGTATGCTTTTGTTTGTGTATTTCAGAAGTTACGTCGCCGCAGACCATGTGTTTGGATGCTCGACCGAGCTACCGAGTGGTGGTCTGTGATTGTTCCATCTTTCACACACACTCAGTGGGTGGATAACTTCAGGATGTCTGAGGAAACGTACACCTACCTGTGCAACAAACTGCGGCCAGCGATGGAGAGACGGGACACAACATTCCGCGTGTGTATACCTCTAAAGAAGAGAGTGGCCATCGCACTGTGGAAGCTTGCTACCGGCTCAGAGTACAGAAGCATCGGACATCTGTTCGGAGTGAGCAACACCACTGTGTGCCGGTGTGTGCGAGACTTCTGTGCCGCTGCAGAGGCGTTGTTAGTACCGGAACTAATTCGTTCACCAGACCGGCAGAAGTTTGCAGAAATGGCTGCCTACACTGAGAACAGGTGGGGGCTCCCTCAGTGCGTAGGTGCTATTGATGGATCACACATACCCATCTTGGCACCACAGGAATACCACTGTGACTATTTCAACCGGAAAGGCTGGCACTCCATCATCCTTCAAGGAGTTGTAGATGGAAAGGGACATTTCTGGAATGTGTTTGCAGGAATGCCTGGGAGCATGCATGACGCTCGGGTTTTGAGGCTGTCCTCATTGTGGGAGTTAGCCAGTCGTGGTAACTACTTTCCACCTTGCACCAGGGACATTGGTGGGGTGAATGCTGGCTATTACATGCTTGGAGACAATGCCTATCCCTTGCAAAGCTGGCTCTTAAAACCCTTCCCAGACACTGGACGGCTGACAGCAGAACATGTGGTGTACAACAAGAAAATTTGCAGCGCACGGGTTGTGGTTGAGAACGCATTTGGTAGACTGAAGGGGAGGTGGCGTTGCCTCATGAAAAGAAACGACTGTGATGTTAAACTTGTGAAATCCATGGTGCTTACATGCTGTGCTCTGCATAACCTCTGCGAGAGTCATGGAGAGGACTATGATGATGGGTGGAATGCACCAGCAGCCGCAGAGCCAGGGGTAGCAGTGGCTCAAGGTGCAGAGAAGGAGGGCACTGACATCAGAGAGGGTTTGATGCGCTACCTGAATACCTAAATATGCATTGTATTGTATTCATTGTATTGAACATCAATAAATCCTTTTTTTTTTCATATACATGTGTTTGTCAAATGTTTTAAACAAATATTATCTGAATTGAATATTTGAAATGCAAGCACCAGTAAGTACTGCCCCATAATAACAGTTGAGGAAATATCAGATCATGAAAAGAAAATCTTTCTAATAAATTAAGCGAATATCAAAGCTAACTATAAACATAAATACTAAAGTGTAAAACACAGCAAAACTATATTCATAAATGCAAGTGTAAAATAGTGTGGACAATTGTAAACTTGGATGGAGGCTAAAGTATCCACAATATAAAATATATTAAAATATAACCTCAATCTTTCTTCTAGACATGTTAAAAGCTTGCTTGAATGGGTTATAGGTTTATTTTGTTCTCTCATCTTTGAAATATATAAGGAATGTGTTGTTTGAGTCTAGTAGAACGAGGGTATTACAATTGAGAAATGTCTACATGTATTATATATTTATCATGTATTAATACTATTACAAAATAAACATGTAATAATGTTTTAGAGGAGGACCTCAAGCTAGCAAACTCAATTTCTTGCTTTAAATCTCTTAAAAGTAAGGGGCTTTTTCCTAACTGATGGTGTTTGTTATTCCTTTATAAATTCATGTATGTTTATATCTTCTCTAAATAAAGATTATGTGAATCTGATTTTTTTTCTGTTGTGTGCCATTCATTATCAACAAGAGATAAGATAAGTCAAAGAAGTACTTTAATGATGGCAGTATACAAAAAAAAAAAGGGTGTATCAAAAAGGCATGCCATTAAACAATACAAATTAAAAATTATAAACTGTATTGCAGCCAGCATAAATATACATGGCATTGTACAAATAAAATGAACATTTTAAAGAACATAACAAGAAAGTACAAATTTAAAGAAGAAAAGAAAAAATATATATAATATGTACAATAACTATTAATGTTATTTTAAGTTGGACGAGGAGGAGACGGGCCACGTCGGATGCCCAGTCCCCCTAGCACCTCGCCAAGAGTGCGCAGGAAGGCTAGGTTGAAGGTCTCTGTTTGAGCGGCCTCCTCCCTTCTCAAGGCGGCCTCCTCCCTTGCCTCCTCCCTTCTCAAGGCGACCTCCTCCCTTCTCAAGGCCGCATCCAACTCCCATCTCCGCTCAGCAGACGCTTTGGCCCAGTCCAGGTGCCGTTCCTGCTGGGCCATGTGCTGTTCATGGTGCCGTTCCTGCTGGGCCCGATCCTCTCCTCCTCGTTTCCTCTTGCCTGGGTGACAATAAGATAATAATAATTAGCAATAAGGAAAAAACACAGGACAGGTACAGGTCACACAAGGATATAAGAATAACATGTATAAACAGAACAACAGTAAGGTGAACTAAAGAAAGTTCTGGCCCTAGATGTTTACAATGATTGTGAAAGTGAATTACATTATGTCCAGCCTGTTGATAATGAATATAAATATATGTATATGATTGGATGTCACACACAACGGTACTAGCTGCTTACTAGCTAAGACTTTACTTGTAACAGAGCATTTCCACACAGTGGTATAGCTTATTTTAATTAGTGACGATGGATGATCCAAGGTTTAAAAAAACAAAACACAATTCCAGTCGTTTTGCCATTTCTATTTCTTACCTAGAACCACACGCTGCGGTGTCGTGATGGCACTCGGTGTTGGTGGTTGAGTCGGGTTAGGGTCTTCGGCTGGGGTCTGTGGTCGAGCTGGGGTCCGTTCTGGATTCAATGACGAAGTGGACGGAACACTGCCATCACCCGTTGTTCGGGAATGTTCCTCCTCACAAGTCCCAATGTAATCATCTAGAACAGCAAAATGACTTGTTAATTCCACAAACTACTGCAGCACAATACTAAATAGCAACAACAACTATAGAAAAGAAAAACTGAACGTAAACAATGGCACATATGGTGTTAGCAAACAATAGACTACTGCAGCACAATACTAAATAGCAACAACAACTATAGAAAAGAAAAACTGAACGTAAACAATGGCACATATGGTGTTAGCAAACAATAGCTCTAGCTAAGGCTATCTGCCTTAGCTAGCTACGTAGCTCTTCGGAGCTCCATAAAAGCATGGGTTGTCGAACATTAATGTAAGGATAAAATAGACTTCTTTGTTAGAAGTGAGCGTACCTTGCAGGGACTCCAGTAAAGCCGTTGCAGAGTCCAGGCCTCCCTCCCTCCCAACGTTGGCCGGTCTGTGGCCGTAAATCTGGTCCAACAAGTCGAACCACTTCCATTGTTTGCGACCCGCACCACTCGTGTTATTGTTGTCCTTTATTAGGCGATATTCGCTCTTCATCTTTTTAAGTTTTTCCCTACACTGCAGGAAAGTCCTCGAAAATCCGCGCTCGGACATCTGTGCAGAGACATCCTGAAACACTTTCACATTTCTTGTTGTTCCGTCGAGCTCCCGCTGGATTTTATCATCCCCAATGAGATGAAGGAACGTCGTCACCTCCTCGGTCGACCACGGTGAGCTTTTCTTAACAAACGTAGACATTTTTGTAGCTCCTCCGTTTACAAAATGCTGTTTATAAAAATGCTGCAAGCTTGCTTCTAAATATATATGCGACGCTAGGGATGAACTCGCGCGCGATCTTGTGACGATTCTCTCTGACCAATCAGCAGTCGAGAGTGTTGACGTCACAGCCCTGGCCTGGTCTGATAAAAAAGAACCACGATTTTATGGGGCCGGAAAAAAAGGGAAAAAGTACCCGCTAGCCGGTACTAGGCTATATGGAAATGCCACCAAAAACTGGCCTGGCCGCTTGAGGACGGTTCAGGACGCTTAAACGGGGCTACCCGCTGCAGTGGAAATGCGCCATAAGACGACCGTTGTAAACTAGCCATGGGGCAGAGAAAAGCCAAGACTCCCCCTGCGAGTTGCAGCCAGGAACAGACTACTGGACTACCATCATCACCACCAAGGGGGAAACCCGAATCTTGCAATACTACTGCTGCTGATTTTGCTCCTTGGGCCAAAACGTCTCTGTTTATAGACACAGTGAAAGCGGTGTTGGTTGATATTGTGGAGAGGGTGATACATCGGTACAAAGAAGAAATATGCAACGGGTGCCTAGTCAGTCACCCCGGCCAGAGGCAACACGATTTTCTGAATGACATGTCCGATTTTTACTTCAGAAACAATTACGCGTTAATGAAAAGACTCTGGCTCACCGACTTCATTACTGAGATCGACCAGACTCTTAATGATAAAGACATTTTCACGGATGATTGGAGGATCCAAGGCGCTTCGGAGGCTTTTCTTCACAAACTCAAAAATTGCAGACGCCTCAAGGAGAGACTTGAAAAGATCCATGCCGAGTTGGATGGAGAAGAAGAAGACTAACAACCAGCAGTTGGATGGAGAAGCCAGGGACTTTTTTCTTTAAGTAAAATAAAAATGGGAAACTACTATGCAAAACGCTCTGTATATATTGATCATAATGTAG
Organism: Pseudochaenichthys georgianus; assembly: GCF_902827115.2. NCBI lineage: Eukaryota > Metazoa > Chordata > Actinopteri > Perciformes > Channichthyidae > Pseudochaenichthys > Pseudochaenichthys georgianus. The sequence goes on from NW_027263409.1 coordinate 37,884, forward strand.
TCATTACCCGTTTAATAAGTGTGGTGATGGGGACGATTGAAAACAGAACGAGTAGTGACCCCTGTGTAAAAAGAATGGCCGAAGTTTGTAAACTGGAAGACATTTTGGATATCGTTCGTTCTGGCAGTACTATTCCGGGTCATTGGGAAACGATTGTAAACGAAACATTTAAAGTGGTCCTGGAATCTTCATTTTCCGAAACATTCTGTAACATTATCTCAGAAATGAAACAAACATCAAAAGTGTATCATGTGCTCTCATTGTATGCTCTGTTTGTAGATGTAATGCATCTTTGCGTCGAAAACAGCATACACGTGAATATTTTGACTGAAGTGAAAAAACTCCATCACGATATCTCCAGTAATATGGGGAATTCTAAGCTGGAGACTGTCCTGGGGATGCTACAATCAGTATAATTATTGATTTTGTGTGTGAAAAATAAAAAAAGTGTTTTTTTAAATATAAAAAACTGTTGTCATCATTATAGCAAGCAACGAAATCTCCTCAAACAGAGTACTTTCTACAGATGAGGCCTCCCACTCAACGCAATAAGTCCCACCCACTCAGCAAATCATATAAAACTAAGGACGACCTTTGAAAACTAGCCATGGATCTGAGAAAAAGCAAGTCTGATGTAGCCTGCCCTTATTATCACCAGGATAACGGATATGGGCTTAATGACTGGATGTTACAAAGTAGGGGAGAGGATGTTCCTGAAGAAGAGCTCTCCTCTATATCATATCCATGTAAGGTATTTAGGACAAAAGAGGACCATGATAACATGACATATGAAGAATATCTTTCTTTAAAAGATGGTATTATAGATAACCTTTATAGAAACAGTATATCTCATACCACTCGCCAAGATCGCAAACGACAATTAGCAGAAAAGAATAGGAAAAGTAAAGAAAAACGAAGAAAAAGAAAAAGCAACATGAAAAGGAGAAGAAAAATTAAAAGCAAACGCGGAATGCGAATGAAAAGAAAAGGGGCCAGAGGACGGAAAACGAAAAAGACAAAAAGAAGGAAGGTGAAAAGAAAAAGAAACAAAGTGAAGAAATTTAAACTAGAGGATGGTGTTGTAGAGCCATTACCGGATCATAATAATCTTATAGATCATCTCCCGCTAACCGACTGCTGCGAATGTGTTGAACAAATACCAAAAGCAATGGCAGAACTTTGCTTCAGTATAATGAGAGAAAAAGCGCGATACTGTGGAATTTCCCAAATTGGCGACAGTGCCAGAATATGTATTAAAAGACTGTTGGAGGATCTCTATTCTAGTGTCGGTTGTCATTACAGCGAAGGATACGCCAAAACGTGTGACGACATAGACAAAGCTTTTGAAGACAATTATATGGTACCTGTCCTTACAGCTAAACAAATCCTACGCCAGGTATTCAACAGACCACAAGAAGCACAAGAAGCCCCAGAAAGGATTACATTCAGAGCTAATAATGGAGAAACCGAAGAAGAAGCAAAGCAGATTATAATCGTTGCGGGTGAAAGGATAGAGAATTTGCATGTGATGTTAATGCATTTATCTGATATAAAAAATGCATACTTCCAAGAGACCCCTAAACATCTACTTGGGCAGTGTGAATTGAATGATAAACCGATCACTGTCAATGAAACGCGGAGAGAAGCAAATCGTTAAGTCTATTACCATGTATGTACTACGACATTAACTTGGTAAAATGTAATATGTTTTCTATGAAAATGTGTTGAATGTTGTGTTTTTTCAATTAAACAACCATTACAAGATGAAAATGTGTTTTATTTTTTTGCTTTCATATATATATATATATATATAACCGACTAAGCCCCATTTATTTTCATCACAGACGGCAACAAAAGTCCGAAATTATACGATTTAAAATAAAAGCAATAATTGTGGCTTGATATTGAGTAAGAACATGTTTTTATGAACCACACAGCTTCCGGTCTCCTACGACCCGACCGGAGAAAAAGACGTGCTGCAGGCAGTAGAAATACATTGCTTTTAAAATCGTGCTGTGCAACACGAAAAAAAGGGGCAAATCGTGTTGGTGAACACGAATCAATAGATTAAAAATCGTGTTGGTGAACACGAAATGCCGTGAGACTGGGTTGTGTATCGAGCTATTTTCCAAAATCCTATGGAGAATCTGCATTGTTTTTCACGAAGGAACCGGAAGAAGTTTACTTCCGGGTTTTACGACGCGTCACTGCGGTTCTCTATTGAAAGTACTTATTGCCTGAGATCGCATGCTGTGGTTTTATTAAATGTGCCAAGTGCTAGGACTGTCTTAGGGAAGAAAGCTTTTAGATGTGCAGCTCCTCTAACTTGGAACAGTCTGCAAAAAGAATGGAAAATTACCAAGCTAGTACCACTACATGTTTTTAAAGCTCGGTTGGATGCTACACAGTCAGATGCTGTTGGTACCTGTACATGTGGTTAGATATGTAAATTGTAATCCCTGTACATGTTGCTGTGTGATGTCCTTTTGTTGTTCTGTTGTTTATGTGTTTATGTCTTCTTGTGGAACCGACTGCTGCTGGTCTCCCTTGAAAAAGAGATCATTGATCTCAATGGGATTTTACCTGGATAAATAAAGGTTTTGAATTTAAGCAGCATTCAATTAAATCTTGTGCCTCCATACTTTTCCTGGTGCTCAAAGCGCTTACAAGCAAGTAAAACAAAAATAACAACAATCTTAAAAGCGAAGATAGAGCAACTTTTAATGATATGACATTCCCCTCAATCAGCTCCGCCCCTCTGAGCCCAGCAGCCCCGCTCTCTTCAGGACTTTGTTCACATTAGGAATCAGTTTTTCTTGGAAGTCCCACAGCCGTTTGTCCTCACGGAGCTGCTCAAACTTTAACGACCCCCGCAGTGACTCGCGGACATGAATGATCTGACAAACGTCCATAGGAACCTTGAACTGTTCTCCAAAGTTCTTGATCACTTCATGCACCGAGGTCTGCTCCACCAACCTGTGAGGAAATCATTGGTTAATTATAGTGCGATTCTCTGTCCATACCTTTTAATACATCCATATCCCCGTCACGAACACAAGCACAGAGTCACATTACATACACACACATACACTTTTCACCACCATATCCCTTTTTTTGTAAGTACTTGTTATTTTATTGTTGTTTTTATCATATTTTATTTTTATTGTTTGCAATCACTATTGAATTTGATAATTTCTTGTAAATAAGTCTTGTGTTTTCCATAACATTTTGCATTTTGTGGAGCCTCCAAAAAAGCCAATGAGGTTTCTGTGCCTCTACCAGGACTGTATATTATGTGTTTTCTCTTAAATTTGTGTATTTTTTAATTGTGCAAACAATAAACAACCTTCTACACATCTATTGGGGTGTGGGGTGTAAGTGTTCAAAATCATGTTACAGCATTTTTAGATGTTTTACTATAATATTAAAAGTGTTTTACAATAAATAACTTAAATAGTGTTTGACAAAAAAGATCTATAGCCAAAATGTATTATTTATTCAGCCAAAAGCTCGGAGTGTGGGCCCTGAGTGAGAAACCTTTTGGTCTGACAAATTCAGCCTACCTTGGCTGAACTATCATCTTTCTCTGGTGGTATATACTCCTGTCGGGATCCTCCTTGTAGATATGCTCCAGAATATTAACTCCCGGCACGTCGCTCCACTGAGGCAGGTGAAACCTCCCGCTTGGCTCAAAATGGTGCTGGGGGAAGTAGTGGTTCTCAATGAGGAATACTCCTGTCTACAGAATGTCATACAGCATGGGAGATGGAGAGAAAACATAAATAAATACTTCTATTGTTTGGATGTTGATGTAATATATGTCTTGCACATTACTAAAACCATACATTTGGCTGCTGCTTTTGGAGCATGTCCATCAGAGACATCAGGTTGTTGTGTTTGTACGGCATTATGATCTCATCAATGTCGTTTAACAGCACGTAGTACGAGCGCTCCATGGATCTGTAAATGCACTCATTGAGCGTGGTCATTTGGCCGAAGTAGTGAAGGTCCCCCCCGCTCTGTGAGAAGAGCCAGCCCTTTGATGGGTTAAGGTACCGGTGGATGGGCCACGGGACCATCTCCACGAAGCCCTCCTGGCTGTAGCTCTGCAGCAGGCGGTCCAGCTCTGGCCCGCAGCTGGTGTTATAAATCACCACCCGGTCCACACCCAGCAACCTGAAGCAAAGCAAACAAATGACAAATGATTTGATCAACCAAATTACAAATATAAACTATATCTAATGAATACAAAAACAACAGCAGCATGTTTTGAATAATAGTGCCTTTAACATATTTTGAAGGTAAAGTAATAATAAAATCTCTGGTTTTATCAACATTGAGCAGTGCATCTTTGTTTTCGTTTTTTCAAATTGGGAAGAGGCAAACACTTGATGGATAAAACTACTTTCAGCAGTGATTCTCAAAGTGGAGTCGTTGGCCGAAGCCAGCGAGTCCTAGAACACTTTTTAGATTCATTCATATAACTTTTTTAACAAAAACGTTTTGAATAAATGTTCATAGATTAATTGTTAATCGAACAAATACATGACTCTGGATGCTGGATACTGTTGGGCAAATATTTTCCTAGGCCCATAACTTGGACCTAGTTTATCAGTTTGCCCTCGTTGAGCACAGGCCTGCGACCTTGGGGTGCTCTCTGTGTTTTGTCTCCTTATTCCTGCCCAGCCTCAGCTGATAGGTGTTATAGTGATATGCCTGTGTTATCTTGTTATGCAGAATGTTGATTATTCTCTCAGAACCAGCTAACTACATAGGACTGGGTGAGACATGTTCAATTGGTTAGGGCAAGAGCTATGTCTCCTTGTGGCTGCACGCATGTCTTTGTCAATCCTCTGGCCCTAACTTCCAATAAGTTTGTCAGTGTTTGCCATCCAATGCTCCAGAAGTTTCCATTACAGATACCACCAGGGGCGGCTCCAGGCGGTAGCTTGGACTTGCTACAGCAACTAGGCTAAATGTTGGTGCTACTGTAGTAGTAACTGCAAAGCAACCTCAATACCCAACCCAGTCTCACGGCATTTCGTGTTCACCAACACGATTTTTAATCTATTGATTCGTGTTCACCAACACGATTTGCCCCTTTTTTTCGTGTTGCACAGCACGATTTTAAAAGCAATGTATTTCTACTGCCTGCAGCATGTCTTTTTCTCCGGTCGGGTCGAGGAAGACCGGAAGCTGTGTGGTTCATAAAAACATGTTCTTACTCAATATCAAGCCACAGTTATTGCTTTTATTTGAAATCGTAAAATTTCGGACTTTTGTTTCCGTCTGTGAGGAAAATAAATGTTGCTCAGAGCCTCAGGATACTGAAATCTGTATTTTTTAAATCTTTTTTTCCTTCTAATTTGTTATTCTTTTCAAAATAACACACTGTTATTTACTCACCAACAACACTCAATTATCCTTGCTTTTATTTATTGGTTTAATTCCATAATCTCTGGCTTTTTTGGCGTCCGTCAGGAACTGAATTTCAAAATAAAAATAACCGGAAACAGACGTAGGCATTTCGAGCGATTACCCAAGATCCTCAGCTATGGTTTTAAGCTCGCTTATTGGATGTTTTAGCCGCAATGCATGCTGGGATTTGGTGTTTATATGATATGAAATCCGGAAAACATTTTAAAAGAATAAAATAATACTTAATTCCGAGTGTTCTTGCTTTTCTCTTTGAAAGTCATCACATAACAGCATTGTAATACACGGTTCGGCTGCATTGTATATTACAGATCTGCCGTAGTTGTTTATTTATAGAGCCCTGATGAGAAGACCTTTGGAAAAACTGAGAAAATGCCGCCGAAACTGAATACTTGACGTGGATCATAAATATATTCAACAATTAAACAACATCTTCAATTTCTCTTCACACAATACGTCTCCTTGCAGTATCAACACTAATTCGGCTGACTTTTACATTTGATCTAATTCACAGATAGGTTATATTTACACCATAACGGTGCACAGCTGATAGAAAAGGACTGTAGTTTTTAAAGATATTACTGATTTTCTTTGAATGTAAGAATGTAAATACTGAGTCTGAAATAGTATAGCAATATGCTCTAAAATTATGTGAAAGCATGAATAAAACGTGTCCTACACTAATAATACAAAGTTATTATGGCTGTGTGTACCTTGTGTGCACCGCCTAGTGGTTAAAGCACGTTATTGAATTATTGTTTTTACGTGTTATAATATAACACGTAAAAACAATAATGTACTCTTAATATTTTTTTCATCAAATATTATTTGAATAAAAATATGAAGAGTACATACTTCCATAGGGGGAAAGTAGAAGGTATGTGATAGAAATATAGAATATAAAAAATCAAGAAGATACTATAAGTGATCTCTACAATAAAACAGTTTAGTGCAGGATGTACAAAGATATTAATAGGAGGAGGTGCAAAACAGAAAAACGAATTAACCTTTATTTAAACATTAAATAACAGATTAAGGTCTTCTTTTAAATAAGAAAAAAAACTTTGGGGGTATCTATCTACAGATAAATATTAAGCCTGACAAAGTACTTCTAATATATTGCTTTCCTGCAATGTTAACTATGTTGAAGCACTTATTTTAACTGATATTATACACATGAATTATACTCTTATGTATGTAGATAGAATAAGAAATGTGCAGAATATGACAGTTGAATGGTGGAGGTACACACATATTGATAGATGTCTTGTAATGCACTGTTGAGGAACCTGTGACCCAAGTGTTTCATTCATTGCATAACTACACCGTGGTTGTGTATATGACATGTCAATAAACCTTTGAAAATCTTGAAAGGGATGTGCAAAATAGCCATAATATACAGTCTTTAATGAACTATTAGTAGAGAATAACGAGTAATGAATATACTTTATTACTCGTTTCCATTCATGTCAATTGCAGATACATGTTTAGTCTTCTCAAGCACCAACTATCAAATATCTCTCCTGATTGTTGGCACTTGACAATCACCTCCCCTGAATTTTACTCAGGTGTAACTAAAGTCTGATTTAAGGGTTGTTTATATTTCACATCATTAATCAGAATCTGCAAAGTAACTCAAATAAATGCAGTGGAGTAAAAATACCAGGTTAACCTCTGAATTGTCGTGGAGTAGAATTACAAAGTAACAATGAGCTGTCATGTGGGTATATATTAATGCCCATTAGTGTAGTTCTGGGGGGGGCGTTCGATTCCAGTTTTGGATAGTCTGGCGTGGTTTCGTTCCATTTCACACAGCTGTTTGACGCTCTGCGTAACCTTACGGGGACTGTAGTCCTAAACGATAGCTGGGGATTATGGGTAGTGTAATGTCTTCGGCCATCCTAAACTCAGAAATGTTGACAATCGCAATGATGCTCGAAATGTCCCTTATAGGCCTACGTCTGTTTCCGGTTATTTTTATTTTTAAATTCAGTTCCTGATGGACGCCAAAAAAGCCCGAGATTATGGAATTAAACCAATAAATAAAAGCAAGGATAATTGTGTGTTATTGGTGAGTAAATAACAGTGTGTTATTTTGAAAATAATAACGAATTAGAAGGAAAAAAATATTTAAAAATACAGATTTCCGTATTCTGAGGCTCTGAGCCCCATTTATTGTCTGAGCCCCATTTATTTTCCTCACAGACGGCAACAAAAGTCCGAAATTATACGATTTAAAATAAAAGCAATAATTGTGGCTTGATATTGAGTAAGAACATGTTTTTATGAACCACACAGCTTCCGGTCTCTCACGACCCGACCGGAGAAAAATACGTGCTGCAGGCAGTAGAAATACATTGCTTTTAAAATCGTGCTGTGCAACACGAAAAAAAGGGTGCAAATCGTGTTGGTGAACACGAATCAATAGATTAAAAATCGTGTTGGTGAACACGAAATGCCGTGAGACTGGGTTGCAATACCACCATCAGTATACATATGTAATGTGACAGTCAAAGCTCATTGTATAAGACTCAACTCATTACAAGAACTTGGAGTTTCAGGCTCTGCACTTTCCCTCCTCACCTCGTACCTCAAAGGCCGCACCCACAGGGTTACTTGGAGAGGGTCGAAGTCCGACCCTTGTCAATTAACTACAGGGGTCCCGCAGGGCTCTGTTCTCGGTCCCCTCTTCTTCTCTCTGTACACAAACTCGCTCGGATCTGTCATTAGCCCCTATGGTTTTTCATACCACTGCTACGCTGACGACACCCAATTAATTCTGTCCTTTCCCCGCTCAGAGGCCCAGGTCGTCGCACGCATCTCTGCCTGTCTAGCAGACATCTCTCGCAGGCAAAGTATCAACGAAGCTTATATTATACAAATGTAGTGCAATATACAGACTGTTTAGCTTATGGTGATCAGAAGCACTATGAGCTCATTCTCTCAGTGTATCATCAGGAATACAGAGACACGCACACATCATTTAAATAAGAGTTTTTAAGTTAAATTATAGGTTAAGAATAAACATCTTAAAGTAAATAACAATAAACAATAGCCCTTAACCCTGTAAGGCCCCCGATTGTAATCTTACAACATTACTTGAAGCTATCCTAAAAAAGTCAGTAAATGTTTTGTTTTTTTAAAAGACGACATTTACATAGTCAAACGGTCCTTTTGTTCAGCCTCACCAAGCTATTGGGTAGTAAATGTGTTTATAGGTCCTGCCCTCTGGCCATACACGCCAGGGATTTTGGGCCCCATGGAAATATATCACATTGGGCCCCACCACCAGGCACAGGCCACGCCAACCAAGCACACTTGCTGTAACCACACCTCCAGAACCCAACCGACTCATTTATGCTTTAAATAACTCTACCTGTACAGGCTTGCATCTATCTTGTAGTCCAATACTAACTGCACAATATTTACTGACACTGAGCTGTGAAAATATAACACTTATGGGGGGACAGGGCTGCTAAGTCTAGAGATGGATCTGTTGGCACCAGGGGGAGGGATAACTGATTTAGTATGAATAGTTAGATTTAGTATGAATAGTTGCTAAAAATGTACCTGCATTTACTAAATGTCAGCTAAAAGAGCAGTGAAATTAAAAACCTGTATAGACATTAACAGTACTTAATGTCAGCTTACTAACAAAAATAATTAACAATTACTATTTACAATGGACTACGCATAGCTAACAGACACATTTCCACCAATCATAGACCACACCCACTTTTTCTTTTGAAAAACTGGGTGACATACTGTCGCCCTTTAGTCCCTCTCTCTTGTCTTTCTCTCCTTTCTTTTCTCTTTTGAAAGCCTGACTTTGTGAGTCGATGAGACATGGCACACACATAAGTATAGCATTCCTGCTCCTAACATGCTCTCACTCTCTGCTAGAAAGTGCCGGCGGTGCTGCACCGCGTTTCAACCTTCCTAAATTCTCCCACACCACGCCGCTCCTCCATTCCCTTCACTGGCTTCCGGTAACTGCTAGAATCCACTTCAAGACAATGGTACTTGCGTACCATGCTGCGAATGGATCTGGCCCTTCCTACATCCAGGACATGGTTAAACTGTACACCTCAGCACGTGCACTCCGCTCTGCATCAGCCAAACGGCTCGCTGCGCCCGCACTGCGAGGGGGACCCAAGTTCCCATCAGCAGAAACACGTGGATTTGCTATCCTGGCTCCTATCTAAAGCCAGTTGAGTAGCACTTGAAATGTTTTAGCTCTATGAAACCTAATGTACTTTATGATTCTGTTTTCTTCAAGTTTGTATTTTGTTGGTCGAACACACTTATTGTAAGTCGCTTTGGATAAAAGCGTCAGCTAAATGCAATGTAATGTATGCTAGTTAGTTTGAATCGTAGGCTATACTAGCAGCAACCATAACATTGTATATATTAATTTATTTACATGTATATAGACTTCTGCATTTACTTGGTCACATACAACATTCTCTGCATCATTAAGCTTATTGCCTTATTTATACATATATATGTATTTCATTTCATTTCATTTCAAACCTTTATTTATACAGATAAAATCCCATTGAGATCATTGATCTCTTTTCCAAGGGAGACCTGTTCAAGTAGTTCCACATGAAACATAAAAGCATAAACAGAACAACAAAAGGACATCATACAGCATCATTAGGACATCATACAGCATCATTAAAGAATTCTAAAAATCTAAAAATTTAGATTCAGACATAGTTAACTTCATCTGCATTACTTGCACATTGGTCTTGCAACATAACCTGCACTATTCTATTCTACTGTTTCTTATGCACCATTTTTATTATTTTATTTTTTAATTTGTTTTATTGTTTTATGTCCTATATATAATATGTTGCATTGTGGGAGGAGCTTTGGACATAAGATCTAATTTCCATATCTACACTGTAGCATCTTTGCTAATGACAATAACGCCCTTGTACCTTAAGGTAACTGGCCCTTTAACCTGACCCAACCTAACCAGAATCATCGGTGCAATCCAGAGACACTGCAACAGTACCTTTGCAAAGGTCACACCATTCACACCATTTTTTTGTTGTCAGTGGTTTGTGGTGTTGTTGCTGTACTAACCTGTACATCTCCAGAGTCTGTGCAAACTGAAGCACATTGTTGTAATCTCCGAACAGGGTGGAGATGCAGACTGTGAAGTTAAACTGTAACTTTTGCTCCTCCTCCCTACCGGTCTTCTGGTTTCTTATAGGAAGCCAAGCCTGGTTAGGTATTGTATCACTGTGTGGCTGCGTCAACAGAGTGACATGTGTAGCACTGAAGCCCTTAGGAATTCCACACATGACATCTGTTGTGATGAAGGGAAAGCCAAAGTGTTCAATGTGTTTTAAAATTGTTGTTGGAGTTGTATTTGACAACTGGCCTGCACAGCAGAAAAGACAGTAGAGGGGTTGGTCGGAGTCCATCTTAAAGATGCCGATGATGCGTATATCCAAGCCCTTCACTCTCTGGTCCATGTAGGCCGACACCAGAATGTGCTTGGTATTGTTGAGGGGGGTTAGGGTCTGCTCAGAGATCTGCAGGGAGCACATTTTGGACACAGAATGTGGCTTTGGGAAAGCTGTGTACATCATGTGTGTTGTCACATCGAGGCTGAGGAGGAAGATAAAGATAGCAATGAAGAGGAGGAGTAACTTCCCTTTTAGTTTTGTTGTCTTTCCCATCCAGGAAGAGCGGAAAAAGAAATCCAACCTGGGGCAGAAAGAGGAATCAGTTCAGATTACACATTTGCGGGAACAAAGAAAACACAATTATGTTTTAAGCCATCAATGAAATCACATTTTTAGCATATTAGCTAGGGTGACCAGATGTCCCGCTTTGCGCGGGCGGGACTGCGGGACTGCACAGCATTTTCACGACTTTTGGTGCATCCCGCAAATTACGACGATGTCCCGCATATTTCATTTTGATTGGCTAAAACGCTTTTCTTTAAAATCAGATTCATCCAATGGCTGTTGAACAAGCAGGTAAGGCTATCATCACGGGGCTGTGTTTGCTGTCAATCAAACTGTAACACACGGCGGGTGCCGGTCAAGTGTTAACCAATGAAAGTAACTCACTCACACCTCTGTGGAGAGTTGTTTGACAGAGTTACAGACACCAGTGGTTCTAGGTGACAAAATAGCCCACACACTGTGTGTGTGTGTGGGGGGGGGGGGGCACCTGCTGTTGCTGTGATGGACAAAACTGAAAGCTATTTTATTTGATGTATTATTATGTTTCTGTTCTCTCCTGGCCAGTTTTGATTTGTATTTATGGTTTTATTTTATCTATTAATTTATGTTGTGCCTACTTGTACAGGTAATACACCAGTTGAATTAAGAAGATGCATTTCTAAACACTTGATGTGAATAATGCCTGCTGCCTTGGTTATAGTGTTAATTTCGTTGACTAAAACTATGACGAAATATGTTCGTCAACGACCTTCTTTTCCATGACGAAAACGAGACGATGACGAGACGGCACCGACGGCAGTAAACAATAACTGTAACGAAATCATCATGCAATATCGTTGACGAAAAGTGACGAGACGAAAATGTAGTTTACTAAATAAAAACTATGACAAAATCTCTCTTTACTTTCGTTGACGAAAAATGAGGAGACGAAATATTATCAAAGATAACGTTACATCTCTGATAGTCAGTTTTTCTCCCAGCAGTTGCATTTCCGGTGCTGCGGCAGAGCAGCAGCTGTGTGTCTGTGCTGCGCGTGGCGGTACATTTGAATTACACCGGGCAGCGGCACAATATGAACTGTCAGGAAGACTCGGGTGGTCTAACTAACCTTATTTAACAGAAAGTAAAAACAGAAAAAACAGGGCTTAGGAGCAGTGGTCGCGTCAACCGAATACCCCCCCGTCAGCGCGAGTGAGTGATACATTGTGCACTCGACGGGTAATAATGGATTATGACGGAAATGTTACAATCCTGTCCGTCAAAATGACTGACAACGAAAACGTCTAAAGCCACCACTGCTTGGGAGAAAGAAACGACATAATATGTGGGGCCATTTTCGCTACAATGAGGCGGAGAAAAAAAGCGAATGCATTGTTTTATCAGAAGGGAAGCAATGTGGCCAAAACACAGGTAAAAACACCACACACCTGACAAAGCTGCATTATTAAATCATTCAACCTGTGTTTTTCATCAAATAAGGACAAGATAATCTTATTTATTTATATACTAAAATGACAAATTATTGGTTTTGGCTAGACTAGTTTGACTGAAATGTTCTATATAATCTGATGACTAAAAAAGACTCAACAGTTTTCATTGACAAAAAGTAGACTAAAATAATTAGTTTTCTTTGACTAAAATAAGACTAAAATGCTCAGACTTTTAGTCGACTAAATCTTGACTAAAATGTTTACTGTTTTAGTCGACTAAAACTTGACTAAATAAAAACAGGATGAAGGTGACTAAATATGACTAAAACTAAAAAGGAAATTTAACACAGGACTACGACTAAAACTAAATAAAAAAATAGCTGACGAAATTAACACTACTTGGTTAGCCTTAGTTTACTTTTCTTTATTAATATACTAAATTGTTACTGCATTTTGACTTCACTTTCTGCTCTGTGTTTATATATATATATTTCTTTTAAATTCCGGGGGGGGTGGGGTGGGGGCTGTTGAGAGGGTGTCCCACATTGTCCCACACAACCATACTCCTTGTCCCACATTTGGTTTGTTGGGTAACACGTTGAAATCAGCTTGAAACAGAACTCTCTATCTGTCTTCCACTAAAAGGTGAGACAGTCTCTAGAACAGGGGGGTCAAACTCAATTTCATCACGGGCCACATCAGCATTATGGTTGCACTCAAAGGGCCGGTTGTAACTTTAAGTCTATATAAAAAGACATATATAAATATTGAATATATATAAAATAAAATGTATTATATTACATTATTGCCTCCGCATTGGATTATTATCGGATAGGGTAATAACTTAATAATCAACTACGTCTGAAAGCAGCAGTCTAGGGCAAATAATTGAAAGCCTCTTCACTCAGAATGTCACAATATGATTTTAAAAGAAAAGCCACATTCTGAAAAAAAATTGACATTTTGAAAAAGAGAAGTGACATTTTGAAAAATAAATCTGTTTATGAGGAAAATGCTAATTCTAAGAAAAAAGGCATATTTTGACAAAAAAAAGTCAAATTCTGAGAAAAAATGCATTCTGTAAAAAGCAAAATTTGAGATGCATTGTGGGACATGTCGTAACCGTATAATAAACATATTATATTCTTTGCAAGCTCTTGTGGGGCCAAGTATATTAACAATAGTAGGGAGACCAGGGACAGTTGTAACACGGGACAGTTGTAACGCCTTCAATATCTCCAATCACAAACAAGCTCGAGTGATGAAACTCACTCTGCACATGCTCAGTTAGATGGAAAGATTGCTGTGAAAAAAGGAGCCACGTTTAAATCTGTCGCGAAAGATGTCAGCAAAAGTGTGTTTCTGAGGTAAAACATTAACAACAATTATATGATGTATTTTTTGGATACTGTCTTGAGGTCAAATGTCTAGGAATCCAAACTAGTATTATTAGAATCACTGTTTTGTAAGCTAAACATATAACTAGCTACATATGGGTCTAGCTATGAATCAGGCAGGTTCACAGGGGGTGAACACATGACTGGTGGTCCTGGGACGGTTGTAACATGGACCACCTGGGACGGTTGCAACAAGTCCACCAACTCATACGACCAAATAGCCCGATTGTTCAGGCCCAATTATTACGACCAAATATGTTGTTTGTTCAAGCGCTTAATACGTCCTATAATTACGTTTTAAAGTGTTCCCCCTCTAGTGCTCCCGTTGAATGCAAACGTTACAGATGGTCGTTTATTCACAAATAACCCTCTCTGTAAAATCCTAAATTGTAGGATAGTTTGGCCATTAAAACGCTTTTTGATTAGATTTCTAGCGAGAAGTGTATATTGTGCTTTTAGAATCCACGTCCAGTCGATATGTAGGATGTTTGATAGATATTACGAAGATGATTTGAGGTATGCGGTAGCCTCGATGTAAAGTTACGGGTTGAAAACAGTATTTCCGGTCTCGACGTTTTTATAATAAAACCAATGATCAAATGATTTAACAGTGATATCTGCACTACTCATCCACTAAAAAAAACAGTTTATCCTAGTTAATTATACGACATTTATTGGTTTAAGGCGAGACACGGCAGGCAAAAACATCGTTTTTCATGCACTGGTCAATTTTGAGATTTTGTGCTATTTTGATTCCATAACATGTTTTCTTTCAGGCTTTTGGAAGGACAACATACAACATACACATTTAAGTGTTTATTTGACTATAGTTTGTCTATTTGCGTCTGTAGATATCTCCTAAATTCACCAAAAGTTAGCATTCTAACGTAACATAAAGTACCGCGACCGCTGTTTGCACAATGTCATGAGAGATATCGTTGGAAAGCTCCGTCTCTCCTGCACAATCTCATCGGATCCAAATATGGTCATTTCTTTTGTATCAGCAACCAATCGTGAAAGTACAAAGGGGTCTTAAAAGAATAAACTAAATCTCATTGGCTGGTGTACATTTCTGACAACGTGATTCGTTCAGATGCGTCACGTGGTGTGCTAAAACACCTGGTTAGCTTTCTGCTAAACATTTAAATCTCAAAATGGCAAAAGAATGACGAAAAAAACGTTCATAGAGAAGACGACAACAATTGTCCCTTGCACGAAGCAAGGTCAGGGCTGCCAACACTCACGCATTGAGCGTGAGAGTCACGCAATTAACCCATATCTCACGCACTCACGCCACACTTGCCTTTCCTCATGCTAAGTTTTCGTCCAAAATGTATGTATATAAATATAAAAAATAAAGTGAAGGAACAGCAAACCGAGTGGTCTACGAAATGAGATGGTCTTCTGGCTTAGTTCAGTAAAGTTGGAATGATATTGGGAGATTCTGATTTCACGGATCAATAACTCTTGAACAAAACGTTATTCAGACACAAATGACGTCTCCTAAGTACTGTAGTAAGGTTGACAACGAACTACAATCACATTTTGATAAAAAAAAAAGCCAATACACGCCGTCCTCCGAGCTGGACACGTTACATTGGTAGCCGGAGAAGAAACGAGTGCTCAGGGACCATCTGCAAAGTGCAACTTTCCGAGGTTCAAGGTTTAAAACATTTGGGACAGCAGTGAGAATGTTTATGAGAAACAATTTGTAGCTTAGACTGAACTCGAAGGAAAGTAGACTGGAATTTTTTGAAGAAATTAAAACACTTGTACATTAATGAAAGACATTTGACATTTAGCTTGAGCTGGGTTAATACTCTCTTTATGGTATTTAAATTGGGCCAAGTAGAACCCCTTCATGGATTTGGCTTGCAACACAAAGTGATACTGATCTCTGTCTGTTAGGATTCGGAAGTCTCATGATTTATTGTGTGGGCCTGTGAAGGAGAGGCCCTGGGAAAACAACATCTTGATTATCTATTCCAACTGGCCACTGGATTCAGATAATTAATATAAGTTGAAGTTCAATTACAGCTTTAAATATAGTTTAACATTCTTTATTAAACTGTTTCAAATTATTTCTCGTATCAACCAATTAGTCTCCATAGACATTACTACAATTCTAATAGTTGTTAAACTACTGACAGGTTTTCTGAAACCGAGCTTATGAACAATAGAGTAATGGTCGCTGGTTAAGCCAGGATCAATATATTTGTTGAGGTTTTTATTGTATGCATAATAAATGTGTTAAATTAATTGAGCAATTTTTTTAAGGAGTATAATGTTGCAATCTCTTTAAGATCAGTAATTTCAGTTCCAAGATAGATGTTGTTTTCCCAGGGCCTCTCCTTCACAGGCCCACACAATAAATCATGAGACTTCCAAATCCTAACAGACAGAGATCAGTATCACTTTGTGTTGCAAGCCAACATTTTGAGATGAAATAATGATTGATAGTTGAAGTAATGTAATTATGTTATCATGCCATAGTCTTTTGATTTAATATGTAATGAAGTAAACGTAAAGTAATCCTAAAATTGAAGACACTGCAATTTTTCAGATTCCAGATTGATCAAATCACAACTGTAAAGTGTATACCTTAACTGGATCTCTTATGGTCCTGAGTTTAAAATGCTTTTGACTAGTGATTGCCTTAAAGTAAATCTTTAAACTGCAAGCTGGTTTTGATTTTATAGTTTGATAAGTGAGATTAACTAATGAGTCAATGTTAAAACATATTACTTTAAAGTAGATGTTTTTGCTATTGTGCATCTGTGTTTTATGTGTGTTCATTATTGTGCTTTTGACAACAGGTGACCCAAACATTGATGAGAGATGATTTTTTTATTATAATTGGCTGAGCAATCATTGTGATTGAATGTTTCAGTCTTATTCTACTTTGTGATGTAATTGATGTACGGTGAGACCACACTCAAATCTGAAGACACCTATTGATTTAAGTATTGACCAAATTATTATTAGACTAATGTTTTCAGGTTATCAAAGATGATAAAAAGAGAGGACTGTTAGAGAATATTTCTTCTCTCTTCCTAAGTGTCAACAAAGTATTCTTCCTTACTCCTAAGATATTTAACATTTTCTGTGTGATGACATTTACGATCAGCCCTGCTCCTTATCTTCCGTAAGGAATGTGATAATGCAGTCGTATGTTGATACTATAAGTTTTATAGCTTGACCTAGCGGACATAGGGAGTTTTACGCTAAGCTCCACAGATGTGAGAGACATCTCCTGTGTCTGCAGAAGGTTTACGCCCATCCCCAATATATAAACTATCATTGTTTGACATCAAAGCTCCAACTCTCCTCGTGTCTCTCTGAGTCCTGACTCTCCATTGCTGCAGAAGTTTCCCTTACACTACTCTGAGTTCGGAATGTCCACTTCAGTAGCACGTACATACACCAAACCTTCCAATTATATTCCTATCAATATTATGAAGGCTTTTACAGAAGGGTTTGTTCATATCATTCATGTTATACCTAAAAACATGGCGAAAATTGATATTTTAGGGCTGTTGACAGTATTTTCTGATTTATGGAGTGATAAAAAGAGATATCCAAAATCCCTTCTGTAAAAGCCTTAGATACTAATATGACTACAAAATGAAACAATAATTTTGAGCCTGGCTTTATCCAAAGTTCAGATTTCGGTTCCTGAAATGTGTTAAAATATGTGCATATTTCATGAGATAATGGGTTTTAAATAAAATAATACTTTATTCCGAGTGTTCTTGCTTTTCTCTTTGGAAGTCATCACATAACGGTTCGGCTGCATTAAATATTACATATCTGCCGTAAATATTTATTTATAGAGCCCTGATCAGAAGACCTTTTGACAAACTGTAAGAAATGCCGCCAAAACTGAATACGTGACGTGGATCATAAATATATCAGCAATTAAACAACATCTTCCATTTCTTTTCACACAATACGTCTCCTTACAGTATCAACACTAATTCTGCTGACTTTTATATTTGATCCAATTGGTATATAGGTTATATTTACACCATAATGGTGCACAGCTGATAGAGAGGGATTTTTTTGTAGTTTTTAAAGATAATATTTACTACCTCATGCTGTTGACTGTTACAGGTCTATACAGGTTCATGGTACAATGCATACGCTTCAAATCGAGATACTGAAACAGTATTTTCCTTTACCCTTCTGTTTTAATTTCACAATAAAGTTAATAGTCATATTATGTTTGATATTATTATGTTTTATTAACTACACCACTGTTTTTTTAACCCGCGCCGCCTAGTGGTTAAAGCACGTTATTGAATTTTGTTGTTGAATACGTTTTATTTGATGAAAACATTTAAATATTAAGAGTAGCCTACATACAAAATTGAAAATATCAAGAAGATACTGTAGTGATTTCTACAATAAAACAGTTTAGTGCAGGACGTCCAAAGATCAGGAGGATGTGTAAAAAAGACAAACTAATAAGGCTTTATTTAAACATTAAAGATCACTTTAAGTTAAGGTCTTCTTTTGAATAAGAACAAAAAACGTTGGGGTTATCCACAGATAAATATGAAGTCTGACAAAGTACTTAACGTCCAATATATTGCATAGTTTATTTTGGCACTTGACAATCAGCTTCCCTGAATTTGACTCAGGTGAAACTAAAGTCTGATTTAAGGGTTGTTTATATTTCACATTATTAATCAGAATCTGCAAATTAACTAAAATACATGTAGTGGAGTAAAAATACTAGGCAAGGCAAGGCAAGTTTATTTATATAGCACTTTTCAACACAAGGCAATTCAAAGTGCTTTACAAAAAATGAAAGACATTAAGAAAATGGCATTTAAAATCAGTCACTAAAAAGAAAAGCTAATAAAAGAAACATTAAAAGAAAAAATACATGGATAAAAGTTACAGTGCAGTTTAAGATATGAATAGTTCAATTAAAAGCAGCGACAAAAAGAAAAGTCTTCAGCCTGGATTTAAAAGTAGTCAGAGTTGCAGCGGACCTGCAGGTTTCTGGGAGTTTGTTCCAGATGTTTGGAGCATAATAACTGAACGCTGCTTCTCCATGTTTAGTTCTGACTCTGGGGACAGAAAGCTGACCAGTCCCTGAAGACCTGAGAGATCTGTCTCTGGGGACAGGAAGCTGACCAGTCCCTGAAGACCTGAGAGATCTGTCTCTGGGGACAGGAAGCTGACCGGTCCCTGAAGACCTGAGAGATCTGGATGGTTCATCATTTAGCAGGAGGTCAGAAATGTATTTTGGGCCTAAACCATTCAGTGCTTTATAAACCAGCAGCAGTATTTTGAAATCTATTCTTTGACACACAGGAAGCCAGTGTAAAGACTTCAGAACAGGAGTGATGTGATCCACTTTCTTAGTGTCAGTGAGGACTCGAGCAGCGGCGTTCTGAATCAGCTGCAGCTTCCTAATAGATGTTTTAGTGAGACCTGTGAAGACACCATTGCAGTAGTCGAGTCGACTGAAGATAAAAGCATGGACAAGTTTTTCCAAATCCTGCTGTGACATTAGTCTTTTAATCCTAGATATATTCTTTAGATGATAGTAGGCTGATTTAGTAACTGTTTTAATGTGACTGTTGAAACTCAGGTCAGAGTCCATGACTACACCTAGATTTCTGGCTTTATCTGTTGGTTTGAACATTGCAGACTGAAGCTCAGCGCTAACTTTTATACGTTCTGACTTGGCTCCAAAAACCATTACCTCAGTTTTATCTTTGTTTAATTGGAGAAAGTTCTGACACATCCAGTCATTGATTTGTTCAATGCACTTATTCAGTGTTTGAATTGGAGCATAGTCTCCTGGTGAAATTGTTACGTAAATGTGTGTGTCATCTGCATAGCTATGGTAACTTATTTTGTTGTTTTTCATTATCTGAGCCAGTGGTAGCATGGAGATGTTAAAGAGAAGAGGCCCCAAGATGGAGCCTTGAGGAACCCCGCATGTCATATTTGTCAACTCATATGTGTATTTACCTATAGAAACAAAGTTGTTTCTGTCCTTTAAGTAGGATTCAAACCAATTTAGAACTGTTTCCGAAAGTCCCACCCAGTTTTCCAGTTGGTCTAGTAATATGCTGTGGTCAACAGTGTCAAACGCAGCACTGAGATCTAATAATACTAACACTGAAGTTCTGCCACTGTCTGTGTTTAAGTGGATGTCATTAAAGACCTTTACAAGAGCAGTCTCAGTGCTGTGGTTTGGACGAAAGCCTGACTGGAACACATCGAAACAGTTATTTAAATGCAAGAAATTACTCAACTGTTGAAAAACAACTTTTTCAATGATTTTACCTAGAAATGGCAGGTTTGATATGGGCCTGTAATTGTTCATTACTGAAGCATCTAGATTATTCTTTTTTAAGAGCGGTTTAATTACTGCAGTTTTCAGGGCCTGTGGAAAAACACCTGAGTGAAGAGACTTGTTTACTATATGAAGTAGATCTGAGGCCATGCAAGGCCATTGTGTCATGATGTCTGAATTGATGTTAAGTGGACACAGAGACAACACATTTGCTGTTCCTGATGCAGAGGCACTGACTGCTTGTCTGATTTTCTGAATTTTGTCAGTGAAAAAGGCAAAATCATTGCACGCCCTGGTGGTTAGAAATTCAGAGGCTACTGACACTGGGGGGTTAGTTAGTCTGTCGACGGTAGCAAACAAGGCACGTGCGTTGTTTTTGGTTTTGGTAATGATGTCAGAGAAGAACGATTGTCGTGCGTTTTTCAATTCCAATATAAAGGCCAAGTCTCTCTTTATAGATTTCAAAGTGAACCTGGAGATTTGTTTTTCGCCACCTGCGTTCAGCTTTTCGACACTCTCTTTTTTCTGTTTTCACGGTCATGGCCTTTCTCCATGGAGATATTTTCTTGCCAGACACTTCCTTTATCTTAGTTGTAGCAATGGCATCTATAACATTTTGAATTTTTTAATTAAAATGATCTACTAGCTCATTTACTGAGATGTTAGCAGGGGCAAGTGTGGAAGAAAAATTCTGAGTAAAAATTTCCCTAGTATTTTCAGTTAAATATCGCTTTGTGGTTACCTCTTTTTGAACATTTTTGTGAACAGAAATAGAGCTCTCAAAGAAAACACAGGAATGGTCAGAGAGCACAACATCAGTCACCACAACCTTAGAGATATTCAGACCCTTTGAGATAATTAAGTCCAGAGTGTGCCCCTTATTGTGCGTGGGCTCCGTCACATGCTGAGTCAGTCCATAGCTATCAAGAACACAAAACAGTTCTTTAGCCCCTCTGTCCTGGGGGTTGTCAACATGGATGTTAAAATCACCAACAATGACTAGACGGTCAAAGTCAATACACACTATAGACAGCAGTTCAGTAAAGTCATCAAAAAAGCTTGCACAGTATTTGGGTGGTCTATAGATATTTAGGAACAGAGCTCGAGAGGAGCATTTCAGCTGAAGGGCCACATATTCAAAAGAATCAAAGTTTCCATACGATGTCTTCCTGCATTGAAGGGAATCATTGAACAGAATAGCAACTCCACCCCCTTTCTTATGCATTCTTTCCTGACTCATAAAACTAAAGTTGGGAGGGGTTGATTCGATAAGAACAGCTGCACTGTTATTTTGTTCAATCCAAGTTTCTGTTAAAAACATAAAATCGAGATTGTGCTCAGTGATAAAATCATTGATTACAAATATTTTTCCTGCCAAAGACCTGACATTTAATAAAGCTAGTTTAAGTTTGTTAAACACGTCATCAGTCATGTTTTTTGTAACAAGCTGTGGCTGACATGGAATCACTGCTAAATTAAATAAACTCACACAAACGTTTGAGCGCTTCCTGTATCTAAGATGATTCACCGCTCTTAATCTATTACCTATCAACACAGATATCGGCAAAGCTACTGGTAGGCAGGGGCCCGACATGTCTTGGAAAGAGTTGAGAGTGCCATACGCCCTTGAGCCTGGACCCAGCACATATCAGTAAGAGTTTGTTGTGTTTTGTACACACACATTCTTATCAGGCTTCGGAGACTGCAGATGCTTTCTTGAAGGGAAGGGAGGTGGTTGACGTAGGCACGGTGATGGAGACGGGGGAGATGGTGCGGGGGTAGAGGACATGCTGCCAGGGGGGGGGAGGTGGTTGACGTAGGCGCGGTGATGAAGACGGGGGAGATCGTGCGCGTCTCTGCAGTGATTTTGGTGGGCGTCGTTGAGGAGCGGGGGTAAAGTACATGCTGCCAATCCTGCGTATCGCCTTAGTTTGGTCTTTGAACTCCAGGAAGGAATCGGTGCCAACCTTCTGTATCTCCTTTGTGTGTTCAGTGATCTCCAGGAGGGTGGGCGAGGGTGAAAGGGTGAACAGAGTATCCTCAAAGGCGTTGACAGGGGGGGGGGGGGGGGACGGGCAGTGGAGACTCCTCCATGTGTCTCATAGGTCTCCCATAATCAGAACATTCCTCAGGCGGGTGCAGTGATACTACTTCTTTCGTCTGCATCAACCCAACTGTTGAATTTTTCGGCCAATTATGCCAAGATACAAACATTTGTTTTTTCCCTCTCACCACACGCCTTTGTAGAATTTTCTCGACATGAAAAGCCTTGTCATTGGCTATCTTCACTTTTTGTAACTCTTTCTCATAAAAAGTCCCCTTGATCTCTTCTCCATCATAATCTTTGAGCTTGTAAACAGGTGGCTGCCGAGGTAAGCCTTCAGACACCGTAAATAATTCGTCCGTATAACTCTGCTCATATTTTTTTTCGAATACTCCTCTTAATTTGGATATCCTTACAAGCTCCCCCTCCTTAAAGTTCATTTTGACAGCAGATTTTTTACGAAGGCTGGAGAGGTTATATAGATTCCGAAACACTTGAGCCTCATTTTCCTTGGTTACCTGCAGTGGGTTCATTTTAATACTTCGGTGATAACTATTATTGTAACTTTCAAGTAGTTCGGGTAAGACGTCTATATATCTATGAGTGTTTTTAGCTGTAAAATACCTCCACATTTGAGTTTTCAGCGTACGGTTAAATCTCTCTACCACACATGCCTTCATATCACTGGCGGTTGCATAATGTTGTATACCTCTTTTCTTCAATAAGTTTGAATAACTTTATTAAAGAATTCTTTCCCCCGCATCTGTTTGTAACTTTTTAGGGATCTCGCTGTGTGTTAAAATTGTATCAAAGGCTTTGGCAACCTCAATACCCGTCTTTTTCTTTAATGATTGAGCATAGGCTTTTTCGAAAATACATCTATGACTGTTAACAAATCATTAAAACCATCATTATATTCGGACAGCGACTGCATATCGCATAGATCTGCTTGAAATTGCTGCAGCGGTCCGAGTACGAAAACTCTGTTTCTTACAAAATGCACCCTAGCCGGCTTGTGCAAAGTATATGCGTCCTGCTCAGATAAATATTCTCTGACTTTCTCTACATGAGTACGTTTATTACCCCCCTCCCTTCGGCCACCATATGGTCATCTCCATAGGGGGTTTATGGTTTCTCCCCTCATGTCCTGACTTGTCTCAGAATGTTCGCAAAAACAGAGAGGCTGACTTTTTTTAAATATATGTTTTTTTTAGATGCTTTACTTTGATTAATTTCATGTTATTTGCAAGTATTTGTAAGTTACATTCAATACTGTATACAGGATTAGGGGCACAGGAAGTGGTTAGGAGGCGGGACATATATCCTATGCATACTAATTGATTGAAACAACGGAATTTTATTTTTCTCATTTTTTAAATTTAAATTTTATTTTATTTTTGTAAACCGGAAGTGGGGGGCGGGACATCCGGCCGAAATGGGCGGGACTT
>NW_027263410.1:0-7500 GCF_902827115.2 Pseudochaenichthys georgianus
ATCTAAGGTACTCTTCTCTCTGCTCCCAGTACGCAGAGTGGGATTCGTGTTTAATGATCTCCCTTCTCCTTGAAGTGAATGTGCTCCGCCTGAGGAGCTGCTCAGATGTGGATTAAGCTCTCCTCGTCTGTACTTCAGTTCATTAACTCTCCCCTAGAAGCAGAAGCATTGTTAAAGTGTGTTGTGGAGCAGACAAACATCGCATCTGTAAATGCGGCCCGTGTTGTTGTGTGCGCGGAGAAGAGAGGCGCTATTTGCGGATCGCCCTCCCTGACTGCTGCTCGAGTGCTGATGACAGGTTGGATTTCTTAGATGCATAAAAATGGGATTTTGACGCCACTTCAAAAAGAGAAGCATACGGGCGAGGTGGACCCTCTGCCAGCAGAGACGGGGAACAGATGGGATTTACACAAACAGCACAGACATCAAGAACACCGAGTTAAAGAGCTTGGCAGTCTCACTGGATGAAACCGTGAGCAATGGAGGCGCTTTTAATGAGCTCCTGTGCTGCGATGCAGAAGGAGACGCAGCCTCTTAAAGGGACAGTAACACGTGGTTGGCCTGTTTGGTTTGAACCACCTCGTGTTGAGGCTCTGTTTGCATGCAGCTTATCAAAACAGTTTAAAGCAAATACATTGGCCTCCTTCAGGCTCCACTGCGAGATTAAACATGTGTTCCTCTACATTTTCATTTGCTAAACTTAATATATAGAAACATTTATATATATTATTATAGATTATATTATATTTCATGGAATGCTCTTAACATCCCGATAGCAATGAATATCTGAAGTGCTTTGACAATAAATCCATAAAAGTGTCATCTGTGGAAGCCGTGGCGCTGTAGAAAGCACGACCAATCATCTGAGCCGGCTAAAGTAACTGGATGGCCTACCTGCCTGTCAGCCTTCCATCGGGGCACAAACTGACCTCGTGCCCTCATTGGTCATGTGCGGCGTTCGTGTGTGTTGGGGGAGGGGCTCTGTGAGGAAGTGGCAGATTTTTCCGGTTGTGTATTTTCAAATTCTAGCGCACTCGAGCTGCTTTCTCCAAAATGACCTACCCCACCTTTAAGGCACTGAATAATAACACCTCTCATGACAGCTCCTGTAGGCAGCTTGCATTATGATATGATGCATTACAAGTGTTATCAACAACAATACAGAGCATGTCAATGTAAAGGGACAGTTCACGTGTTTGGCTTGTTTGGTTTTACTCAGAGGTGGAAGAAGTACCAGGTCTTGGACTTGAGTAAAGTAGAAGTACTCAGATCTTGGACTTGAGTAAAGTAGAAGTACTCAGATCTTGGACTTGAGTAAAGTAGAAGTACTCAGATCTTGGACTTGAGTAAAGTAGAAGTACTCAGATCTTGGACTTGAGTAAAGTAGAAGTACTCAGATCTTGGACTTGAGTAAAGTAGAAGTACTCAGATCTTGGACTTGAGTAAAGTAGAAGTACTCAGATCTTGGACTTGAGTAAAGTAGAAGTACTCAGATCTTGGACTTGAGTAAAGTAGAAGTACTCAGATCTTGGACTTGAGTAAAGTAGAAGTACTCAGATCTTGGACTTGAGTAAAAGTAGAAGTACTCAGATCTTGGACTTGAGTAAAGTAGAAGTACTCAGATCTTGGACTTGAGTAAAGTAGAAGTACTCAGATCTTGGACTTGAGTAAAGTAGAAGTACTCAGATCTTGGACTTGAGTAAAGTAGAAGTACTCAGATCTTGGACTTGAGTAAAAGTAGAAGTACTCAGATCTTGGACTTGAGTAAAGTAGAAGTACTCAGATCTTGGACTTGACTAAAGTAGAAGTACTCAGATCTTGGACTTGAGTAAAGTAGAAGTACTCAGATCTTGGACTTGAGTAAAGTAGAAGTACTCAGATCTTGGACTTGAGTAGAAGTAGAAGTACTCAGATCTTGGACTTGAGTAGAAGTAGAAGTACTCAGATCTTGGACTTGAGTAAAGTAGAAGTACTCAGATCTTGGACTTGAGTAAAGTAGAAGTACTCAGATCTTGGACTTGAGTAAAAGTAGAAGTACTCAGATCTTGGACTTGAGTAAAGTAGAAGTACTCAGATCTTGGACTTGAGTAAAGTAGAAGTACTCAGATCTTGGACTTGAGTAAAGTAGAAGTACTCAGATCTTGGACTTGAGTAAAGTAGAAGTACTCAGATCTTGGACTTGAGTAAAGTAGAAGTACTCAGATCTTGGACTTGAGTAAAGTAGAAGTACTCAGATCTTGGACTTGAGTAAAGTAGAAGTACTCAGATCTTGGACTTGAGTAAAAGTAGAAGTACTCAGATCTTGGACTTGAGTAAAGTAGAAGTACTCAGATCTTGTACTTGAGTAAAGTAGAAGTACTCAGATCTTGGACTTGAGTAAAAGTAGAAGTACTCAGATCTTGGACTTGAGTAAAGTAGAAGTACTCAGATCTTGGACTTAAGTAAAGTAGAAGTACTCAGAGGAATACTCTACTGTTGAGGGTCAGTTTGCAAGCAGGTTAGGGTTAACAATGGAGGACATGTCTTAAAGCAGATGACTTCCTTCTGTTGAGCTATCCAGCTGAGCCAATGGCCCTGTCATCAACAAATAAAGCTTGTTGTTGTTTTTATGATTGTTTATCCGGGCAGTGTTTGATTGGCCAACAGATGGCGCCAGATGTATAACTAAGGGTCACAGAGAGGGCTGCAGTCCAGGGAGAGATACTCTGAGTACTCAGATTCATTTTCTGTTGATTGACTTATTATTTCAGCGTCCTCTCCTGCTGATGTTCAGGTGTATATCAGTATGTAGAGTCTCTACTTTAAAGAGTCCTCTCCTGCTGATGTTCAGGTGTATATCAGTATGTAGAGTCTCTACTTTAAAGAGTCCTCTCCTGCTGATGTTCAGGTGTATATCAGTATCTAGTGTCTCTACTTTAAAGAGTCCTCTCCTGCTGATGTTCAGGTGTATATCAGTATGTAGTGTCTCTACTTTAAAGAGTCCTCTTCTGCTGATGTTCAGGTGTATATCAGTATGTAGTGTCTCTACTTTAAAGAGTCCTCTCCTGCTGATGTTCAGGTGTATATCAGTATGTAGTGTCTCTACTTTAAAGAGTCCTCTCCTGCTGATGTTCAGGTGTATATCAGTATGTAGTAGTCTCTACTTTAAAGAGTCCTCTCCTGCTGATGTTCAGGTGTATATCAGTATGTAGTGTCTCTACTTTAAAGAGTCCTCTCCTGCTGATGTTCAGGTGTATATCAGTATGTGGTGTCTCTACTTTAAAGAGTCCTCTCCTGCTGATGTTCAGGTGTATATCAGTATGTAGTGTCTCTACTTTAAAGAGTCCTCTCCTGCTGATGTTCAGGTGTATATCAGTATGTAGTGTCTCTACTTTAAAGAGTCCTCTCCTGCTGATGTTCAGGTGTATATCAGTATGTAGTGTCTCTACTTTAAAGAGTCCTCTCCTGCTGATGTTCAGGTGTATATCAGTATGTAGAGTCTCTACTTTAAAGAGTCCTCTCCTGCTGATGTTCAGGTGTATATCAGTATGTAGTGTCTCTACTTTAAAGAGTCCTCTCCTGCTGATGTTCAGGTGTATATCAGTATGTAGTGTCTCTACTTTAAAGAGTCCTCTCCTGCTGATGTTCAGGTGTATATCAGTATGTAGTGTCTCTACTTTAAAGAGTCCTCTCCTGCTGATGTTCAGGTGTATATCAGTATGTAGTGTCTCTACTTTAAAGAGTCCTCTCCTGCTGATGTTCAGGTGTATATCAGTATGTAGTGTCTCTACTTTAAAGAGTCCTCTCCTGCTGATGTTCAGGTGTATATCAGTATGTAGTGTCTCTACTTTAAAGAGTCCTCTCCTGCTGATGTTCAGGTGTATATCAGTATGTAGTGTCTCTACTTTAAAGAGTCCTCTCCTGCTGATGTTCAGGTGTATATCAGTATGTAGTGTCTCTACTTTAAAGAGTCCTCTCCTGCTGATGTTCAGGTGTATATCAGTATGTAGTGTCTCTACTTTAAAGAGTCCTCTCCTGCTGATGTTCAGGTGTATATCAGTATGTAGTGTCTCTACTTTAAAGAGTCCTCTCCTGCTGATGTTCAGGTGTATATCAGTATGTAGTGTCTCTACTTTAAAGAGTCCTCTCCTGCTGATGTTCAGGTGTATATCAGTGTGTAGTGTCTCTACTTTAAAGAGTCCTCTCCAGGCTTTAATGTTCAAAAAGCTCTTTATTGTTCTCATACTGCCTGTGCTGCAGCACCTCTTTTCACCCTCTGTCTGAAACCAGAGCCCAGTCTGCTCTGATGTGATTGGTCAACCGCTTAGAGATGTACACGTACACTTTGTTAGAGTGCGAGCCAATAGGAGCGAGAGTGTTCCATAGACAGTGATGTGACTAGTGCTACTATTTGCTATTTATTATTCATATTGGAGGCGTGTGGCGCAGTGGAGGGTGCGTTTGTGTTGGGATCAGGGGGGCACAGGTTCAAACCCCACTGCAGTCAGCATGTCGTTGTGTCCCTGAGACGCTTCACCCCAAAGTGCTCCGGTGGGGAGTGTCCACAGCATTGAGTGTGTGAGTGGCTTTGGACAACAGCGTCTAACAAGTGACATGTATATTATTAAAAATCATGTTGACGCAATTTGTATCTAAAATACTTTTCCACTCCTGAAATTGAACACCTATTATCCTCTTTCCTCCATTTCCCTTTTCAGGGTTAGTTTAGTAGCAGAGATGATTTCCATAGTTTCAAAGTCCTGTTTTCCCACAAACAGCTTGATAATCCGATGTGTGTGTGTGTGTGTGTGTGTGTGTGTGTGTGTGTGTGTGTGTGTGTGTGTGTGTGTGTGTGTGTGTGTGTGTGTGTGTGTGTGTGTGTGTGTGTGTGTGTGTGTGTGTGTGTGTGTGTGTGTGTGTGTGTGTGTGTGTGTGTGTGTGTGTGTGTGTGTCCTTCCTGCCTCACTCTGCTGAGCCCTCCTCGCTGCTGTTACACACACTCTGCTCACCCCTGGGTGATGTAATTGGATTGGTCCCCATTCTACGGTCCCTTGCCGTGTAATGACATCAGTTATTTACTTTCATCATAACATCGGATAAGGGACGACATCTGCCGGGGTGAAGTTCGAGCGCCGCGCACGAATGCTTGCACGCTCGACTCAGAGAAATGTGTGGGCAGCAATAATTAAAGACGCGGAATGACCGTAATTAAAGGCTAACGGATTCCACACATCGTTTTTATGCGAACATGAATGCGTGTTGCTGTCGCCACGAACACAACAGCTTCTGTAATTATCCCGTGGAAGTCTCCGGTGCTGTTGCTCTGCCTCCTGTTCTCATGCATATATACATTAATTTAAGGTCTATGAATATTCATGGTTTACATTATAAGCAATACATGCACGCGTGATCATTAAACAAGTCTTTATATTATAACTGGAGCTCCTCGTGTGGACTAAAGGCACAGATTCCCTCTCGGCGGTTATCAGTGCGTCGTACTAAGTGTGCTCTTTGGACGTCTTCTGACTCCGTAGTGTTCCTCCGTCTTCTGTAGAGATCATAACCAATCATTCCATGGTGAGCAGCGCTCAGTCCTCTACGGAGCTGCGACGTCACGTTGTTGTTTACGTCCGCCATCATTGGTAATCTTATAAACCAGCGGCACGGCATCACCTCGTAGCGCTGGACAGATGCTAATAAGACGGTCTGACATAAAGAAAGCGTAATCACTTCGTGTGTCGAAAAATACACGAGATGTTTGGGTTTATCGTCCGTGACATAACCGGCATGTGTGTCCTGCACTGAGAGTGTGTGTGTGTCCTGCACTGAGAGTGTGTGTGTCTCCTGCACTGAGAGTGTGTGTGTGTCCTGCACTGAGAGTGTGTGTGTCTCCTGCACTGAGAGTGTGTGTGTCTCCTGCACTGAGAGTGTGTGTGTCCTGCACTGAGAGTGTGTGTGTCTCCTGCACTGAGAGTGTGTGTGTCCTGCACTGAGTGTGTGTGTCCTGCACTCAGAGTGTGTGTCTCCTGCACTGAGAGTGTGTGTCCCCTGCACTGAGTGTGTGTGTGTGTGTGTGTGTGTGTGTGTGTGTGTGTGTGTCCTGCACTCAGAGTGTGTGTCTCCTGCACTGAGAGTGTGTGTCCTGCACTGAGAGAGTGTGTGTGTGTGTGTGTGTGTGTGTGTGTGTGTGTGTGTGTGTGTGTGTGTGTGTGTGTGTGTGTGTGTGTGTGTGTGTGTGTGTGTGTGTCTCCTGCACTGAGAGTGTGTGTGTCTCCTGCACTCAGAGTGTGTGTGTCCTGCACTCAGAGTGTGTGTCCTGCACTGAGCAGAGGAGTGTGTGTGTGTCTCCTGCACTGAGAGTGTGTGTGTGTGTGTCCTGCACTCGGAGTGTGTGTGTCCTCATTATCCCTCTGCTGGAGGACACTCAAGGACACCAGCGATTGAATTGTGGTCTTGTTTTCTCCCTGGAAACCGATCAAGGAAAAGCCTCAGAATCATGATCCCGTCCGCCGCCATGTCTCCGTCTCGCTTGGAGTCGCTCAGAGAAACTGGTCCCAGCATCGAACCAAGGACCAGGAAGCGCCTCGGAGCGGAGGGACAGGTGCTGCTCTGTCCTGAAACAAAGAATCTAAAAGTGATCAGCTCTACAGGGAAGCTCCTGAAACCCTTCACACATTGACAGAGGATGAGGCCGCAGCTGACGGCTCGTCACTGTGTTGATGTTGACTGGAGGCTATACGCTAACGCACTCAACTCCCTCTGTGTCAGTGGGCTATCATAAACACACTCTCAATGTCAACTAGGGGTTTTAATCATATGTATTACCTTGAACCCTGTGGGTGTGTGTGTGTGTGTGTGTGTGTGTGTGTGTAGTGCTGCGTACCGGTACGCCGAACCGGTACTGGACTTGTAAAAAGTTTCGGTTCAAGTCCGGTTAAAACCGGAACGTCAGGAACCGGTACTTGGACTCGCAAAAAAACTGGCACTTACGTATATTCTGGTGTCTGTGGTTATTTAAACATTCCCTGATAAACGTTATTCAGTGTCAATAAATGAGTGCTAATCCCAGTGTGCTCAGTGTACAACATCACATGTCATTTCACCTTCGATTCACGGTTTGAAAACGTAGCGTTTCGCCACATGCTAATGCTAACCGGAAGTGAAGACTTTTCAGAATAAAAGTATTAAGTAAATAGTGTGAACTTCCGGATTTTCAGAATAAAACTGATTTAAATTAAATAGTGTATTTAATTCAAAATTACGCCATATCAACATTGATTTTAATTTCTAACAGTATGTATGTACATCACTATGTATGTAGTATGTACTGTTTAATGTAAACATGTAGAGTTGTAGAAAAGACATGGTGTACAGACAGTACAGTACACTCTGACTGTACAGTCACTACAGTGTATACTGTATAGTAGGTGTGTAACAGTGTAATGCGTATAGTCTACTCTACACTCTACCTTTCAGCAACGTTTTAGGGATTTAGGCTCAGTCAGCTCAGGGACTGTTCGG
>NW_027263410.1:10000-28481 GCF_902827115.2 Pseudochaenichthys georgianus
CTAATGGGCGAGAGCTCGGCGTTGGCGCGACGGTGTCGTCCATTTAGAAATATGCTAATCGCTGACGGTGCATTTGCCTGCTGGTGCTTGACCTCCACCCCTTTGGAGGTCGCTCACCGACTCAATTACGCTCCCTATCTGCAGTCTGTCTGCAAACACCTGTTATCCTCCCACACCCTCCGCCAAGCCCCTCTTCGTCCCCACTCCTCCTCTTCATCGCTGCGTCTGCTCTGACGGGACGAGGAGGACTAGAAGTGCAACGACAAGATCATTCCCATTTAGCCTCTCATTCGACACCTTGGGGATAATCGGACTTTAAAGTCGTCTGTGATCTTTAGTCGATGTATTGTGTTGCTTTTCAAACCGGTAAACTAATGATACAATATAACAGCATTTGGGACGACTGGAAGAGCCTTACAGCGAGACGTTATATCGAAATAATGTAAAAAAACGACAAGATAATTCCCGTGAGAGCCGGGGAGACGTCTCAGCCTCTTACCCGACACCTCGGGAATCATTTAGGACTTTTTAATCGTGTGATCTTAATTAGATTTATCGTAGTGTATCTTTCATACTGCAAAACCAGTGAGATAATTAAGAACATATAAAACAGCAGTCCAGTTAACACCGGTAGCAGATTTAGGAAGACGTTATCCCCGCTAACATTATTGCTTTTGCACGAGGGCTACACGATTTAAAATAAAAAAGTAAATCAAATATAAAAAGATATTGCGATAACGGAGGGATTGATCATTTTTTGCATTTAAAAAATATATTATCATGTGATTGTTTTGGAGGGCAGGATATCTCTGCAGCTCCACAATCTCCGTGCGGTTTACATATTAAAATATAACTCGATTTAGATGCATTTCCGATTATTGTGCACCCCCTATTTTGCACCATTAGTGTTACTGGATTACACCGATTATTATAAAACAGGTATTGAGACGTTCTCATGCAGATTTCTCAGAATTATTCATTGCCTGAGATTTAAAGAAAAACGGGCCAGAAGAACTCCCGTCACGAGGAAGACTTGGGTTGAAACAGCGAGATGGAGAGTTGTTTAGTCGTTGAATGGTTTCTTTTTATTGCCCTAAGTCGACTGAAAACAGGACAGCTGTGATTGTTATACATGTCAGGTTAAATTATTGCCATGAAAAACAAAAGATCCTGCATTCATTTTGTTGGAAGTCCTAACACTGTACATTGTTCCTCTTTTAAAAAACTAAGTCCCGCGGACTCTCTACAGTTTTCATGCATATAAACATTTTCTTTGAAGATCAGCAGCATCTTACAAGGTCAATGGATGCTCATCTTTTAAATAATAAATAATAAATACATGGTCATTAAATAAGCTTCAATAAATACACAAAAATAGGTGAATAAATAAATAAAGTATTTACATGATAAATAAGATGGTGTGCATCTAAAGGTGGGCGGAGCTTAGAGCGACATATAAAAAAGAGACAAACAGAAGAATCTGACTTTGTAACCGAGGGTCCGGACGCGTCTGTCGTTCTTCCAAACCACTTCAGATTCAACCACGACTACTTCTGCACGACGACAGCGTCACCGCCGCGCAGCCATCACAACATATTCATTAGACAGTCGCTTCATAGAGCTCTTCAAAGTAGACCGAAATAGTGATTTTGATATGAAAGAAGGTCCCAATTATGCAGCGATGAGCACATCCTGGATTTAAGAATAATAAACTCGCTAATAGTTTGATGTTTGCCACGTTGTGTATATAAGTATTTGAGTATATGTTCTTTGTCACTTTCACTGTCAGAGTATATTTAGTATTCTTCTTCCTGCAAACCGCTGTAACGTTTCCGACTTGCACTGACTGGAATGTGAGTAGCTACAGCAGCTAACGAATGTTAACGAAGGCTAACGAAGGCTAACTGAGGCTAACCGAGGCCAACGGAGGCCAACGGAGGCCAATGGAGGCCAACGGAGGCTAACTGAGGCTAACTGAGGCCAACGGAGGCTAACTGAGGCTAACCGAGGCTAATGGAGGGTAACAAAGGCTAACGGAGGCTAATGGAGGCTAACGGAGCTGCAGGACTGCAATGTGAGTAAACTGCAGCTAACGAAGGCTAGCTACAGTCCGCTCACCCCCCAGTGAAGATGTCTCTACACGACAGGAAGTGAGAGGGGGAGGGACCTCACGATGCAGCCAACTCTCAGCCAATATCGTTTTCCCAACCTATAGTAGAGGTTATCTAACTTCAGCGTTGTTAATATGTTCTCTTTATACGTCCATGACGCGGTCGTGCAGCGCTACATTGATGCAGAAGTGGTCGTGGTAGAATCTGAAGTGGGTTGGAGGACTGAATGGACGCGGTCCGGCCCCCCGCTGTGAGGTAACACTGGCTGCAGATCTTCTGTAAGACTGAAGCCACCATGGTGGAGGAAGAACAACGTGTTTCATTGCTATAGAGGAGTGGGCCGCACGTGGCACTTAATACAGCGAATCATTTGGCTCCAGCGTTTAGCCCCGTCCTTCATCACACGACGAATGAGTGACGACCTGTTCAACAGGTGTAGTTTAATCCGATGACCTATGGCCTTATGTATAGCTTATTCAAATTTCTTTTTTTTCTGTTGAATACCCACAGTTACAAAGATGCTTCAGATCAACAAGGGATTAACAAGCACAACAAAATAAATTTAGAAAAATCAAATAGAAAAATAACATCCGTTGAATTGAAACATTGGTGTGAAAAAAGGGCTTTTTCTTTTCACCGTTTTTAAAATGATCTCCCTTTTTTGTTTTTGCAAATACTGTCATAGTTCACATTTGTCATAAAAAGTTCATGTTGGCAGTTGCAAAAGAATTCAATTCTTAGCAAATAAAAAGCAGCATAAAAATACAAGAGGTCATTTTGTCTCTAGAAAACAAAAGAACACCGTTAGTCCTTTTTATGTTTTTTTTCTTTTTCTCGTTACTATTTGCTATAAAATATCAGGAATCTAAATATTATTACTATTGATATCAATATCATTATAGTCATTGATAAAAATTCACATGCCAGGCCTCATATATAATTGTGTGTGCACACGTGCGTACATTACGTGTGTGTGTGTTTGCATACATGTCTGTGTGTGTGTGTGTGTGTGTGTGTGTGTGTGTGTGTGTGTGTGTGTGTGTGTGTGTGTGTGTGTGTGTGTGTGTGTGTGTGTGTGTGTGTGTGTGTGTGTGTGTGTGTGTGTGTGTGTGTGTGTGTGTGTGTGTGTGTGTGTGTGTGTGTGTGTGTGTGTGTACACTACCATCTACAGTCTGTATTTGGGGGAAGGTTGTCTGATTGTAGTTTCTGTGGACGATTAGCTACTGTGCAGGGAAGAAATCCAGCATCTTTTGAAATTGTCTTTGCCATAATCATCAGAGTTTCTTCACGTAATCTCAGTGAAAATATTGCTTTCTAAAAAAAGGGAAGGAAAAAAGGCATGGAGGGCAGAGTGAGCGGGTTATTGGTTTGTGACCCGACAACTAGTCCAGTTACCAGCTCATAGAGTCCTACAGTGAACCAGGAAAGGTCGAATATACCACCAGGTGTTATGTTGGAAATGTATAGTAGGGTCCCCAGCACATAGAAACTGCCGGATGATAACCTGCTTATATTGGGCAATTTGCACAATTAGCATACATTGTGTTAATTAGCATTACAGCCCACTCTATGTGGACAATAGTTACAAAATGGCTTGGCCGATTTTGACAATGTTGGAGTGGTTTTAGAGGTAATTGAGGATGCTGAATCCATTTCTGACATATGCAGGATCCACAAAGTTAGTTTTAACTAGAAAGTGGCCATGTTTGGGCTTATTTTGGTGAATTCTGGGTCAATGTTGAAGTCATGTGGCGCTGGGTCATTAGGATTTGACAGATTGATTTCTATTTGAAAGGATCCACAGTAGAAGTAATGTTCATTTTGTGCTGTCTATATCCAATGGTCGCAACACTACTTATGGTCGTCCCGATCAGGTGCGGCCCGTACTAAACATTTCTAACATAATACTTAAGGTTACTCTTTCACATTTCCCGGTTCCCAGTGCTGGCAACTAAACTAAACAGGGGTTCAGGTTTCATCTTCCTCATCGCGGTTTTAGTTTAGTTTTCTGATCCGGAGTCTTCGTCGTCGTCTTCTTCGTCCGCGGAGCCCTTGAAGCAAGCCGACTCGTAGTGCTTGTTCAGGTAGGACTTGAGGGCGAAGGTCTTATTGCAGCGCTTGCATCGGTAGTGCTTGAAGGCAGAGTGTGTTTGCATGTGAGCACGGAGGTTCGATCGGTCGGCGAAAGCTTTGCCACAGTGTGCGCAGGCGAAGGGCTTCTCCCCCGTGTGGGACCGCTTGTGACCCTGCAGCAGCCACGGCCGGCTGAAGGCCTTGCTGCACACGTCGCACTTGTGCTTGAGGTCGTGGGTGAGGATGTGCATGGCCAGCGCCGGCATGGACACGTACACCTTGTTGCAGGTGGGACACTTCCTGGCCATCTTGCTGTCGAGGCTTCGATGCGTCTGCTTGTGTCGGCTCAGGTTGGAAGACGTGGCGTACGTTTTACCGCATTCGTTGCAAGAGTGGCGAGCCGTTCCCGTTGCTAATCCCGTTCCCGATCCTTTCTCCGTGGAGCTGCTGCCTCCGTTAGCGCTGCTGCTCCTCGACCCGCTGCCACCGCCACGACTTTCCGAGTCCGCCTTTCTTCTGGAGCGCCCGTCGGAGATGAAGAAGGCATCCATGGTGTAGCCCTCGTCCAGCGCCTCAGACTCGCCGCTGTAGAAGCCGCTGGCCGTCATGCCGGACTGCGGGCTGTCGGGCTGCTTCAGGTCGGGGTCGCAGTATTCCTCGCCGCCGCTGCTCACCTGCGAGTACAGCGGGTCGGACACCGGAGACGCCAACTTGGGCTCCATCTTCTTCTCCCCCTGATATACGGATGGCGTGATGTAGTCCTGGATGTAGCCTGAGAGAGAGACAACACACTTTTAATTCCCTATTAAAGGTAATTTATTATGCAAAATCCACTTTTTCATGTCTCTTCTACATCGACATGTATCTCTCTCTTTTTGATCCATTTTTGGCCACTTTGTGATGTCATAACGGTATTTTGTCTTGTGTAACCATTAGCCAATCAGCAACCAAGGTAACCCCCCCCCCCACCTCATCACCTGAATCTCCTCCTAGAGCACCATTGAGTCCTTATTTTCATCTAAAGTAACAGACAGAGAATCAGCACTTTGGAAACAGGGCTAAAACAGAGGGGATTATGGGTAATGCTACAATGATCTGTTTGGTGTTTCAGCCAATCAGAGACAGGCTCTGGATATATCTGAGCCCTGATGAAAAACAGTATAAAAGGGACCTTTTAAAGTCATAATACTTGCAAAGCAGAGCAGCGGCAGTTTTCCAATTATAGTCCATCATCCCGTTGATCGTGAATCAAACAGGTGCATCGTTTTCTGCTCTCACACGACCAGCACTTTGTATATTTCTGTATAAATATATCCCTTTAGTCCAAACAAGGGCACCTCGAATTATGAAAACACAAGGTTCAATGTGAGATAAGCTGAGCGAGCTAACGAGGCGACACAAATACATTCATAAGAAGTCAAAATACAGTTGAAATGGATCTCAAATTGGAGGAGGGCTGACCCCTGACCCCTGACCTCTAACCCCTGACCATCGTATACAAGAAAGCAAGCAGCCGACCATGCTACCCTTAAATCCTCTTAAACATCATCTCAACATTCCCATTACACCACGAAACCCTCCCGTCTTTATCCACTTCCAGATCCACCTTTGACCCTTCTGGAAAGTCTCCTCAAACCCCCAACTCAATCAGAGTCAAAGACACACGGAGTGATCACATGAGGAGTTGACAACCGAGCCATTGGCCGGGCGTGGTGACGGAGAAGGACGCGCCGACATGCCGGTGATTACATGGTTATGGTGTTGGATGATTGCCCCGTGTAAAAGCACTGAGTGGCGGCGCTGAGCTAATTGCACTGTTCCAGAACTCCCGGGTTCACATGGCGCAGTGATGCAGGGACACATGTCGCACTCGATAATAGCTCATCAAAGCAGGAAGATGCATGTCAAAGCCGCTCGCATTGATTACACCGTATTCTCCGTTTACAGCACGCCAGTCTTCGAAGGATGCTCGTTTCTACTCCGACTGCAAAGCCACATGGCGATTAGCGAAAGATCAAACGGGAAATAGCCCTTCCTAGTTCCTCAGCATCCAAGATAATGCCTTTGTGTCATCCAAAGCCCAAATATCCCCTTTGATATGATGGACAGCGGGTAGGCTCCATCTCAACATACTTTCTGGTTAGCTGACCCGTCGTGGCACCGCTTCCATTTCTTATACGTTACTTTTGCAACGTGTTTTATACGTGACAGAACAGGATGCATACTAAAGCCAATGCTCGTTTCGACTCCAACTGCAACCGACCTGATGATACGTTTCAAGATCAAACGGGAAATAGTCCTTCCTCGTTCCTCAGAATCCAAGATAATGCCTTTACGTCATCCAAAGCCCAAATATCCTCTCACTACGTCACTAGACACACACACACACACACACACACACACACACACACACACACACACACACACACACACACACACACACACACACACACACACAGACGGTTCTGGACCAGGTGGTCGTTCCAGCTGAACATCCTGCAGGACTTCATGAGACTTGTCCAGGCTCCCAGCAGCAGGGGGGCTTACATGGCACAGAGCATGATTTCAGAGAGATATATCTCCGCTGGCATGCCCCCCCCCCGAGCAGCCCCCCATGTCCCCCCCCCCGAGCAGCCCCCCATGCCCCCCCGAGCAGCCCCCCATGCCCCCCCCGAGCAGCCCCCCATGCCCCCCCCCCGAGCAGCCCCCCATGCCCCCCCCCCGAGCAGCCCCCCATGCCCCCCCGAGCAGCCCCCCATGCCCCCCCGAGCAGCCCCCCATGTCCCCCCCCCCGAGCAGCCCCCCATGCCCCCCCCCCCGAGCAGCCCCCCATGCCCCCCCCCCCGAGCAGCCCCTTTAGTGCCAGAGCTGCTAAGAGGCTTGCTGGCAGCTCAGATGCATCCGA
Source organism: Pseudochaenichthys georgianus (assembly GCF_902827115.2). Lineage (NCBI taxonomy): Eukaryota > Metazoa > Chordata > Actinopteri > Perciformes > Channichthyidae > Pseudochaenichthys > Pseudochaenichthys georgianus. The sequence goes on from NW_027263410.1 coordinate 17,090, forward strand.
ACACAAGTCACTGCGGAGCCGCCTTGAAGCTCCCGGCCTCCGGGGTGTGTCGGCTGAACACACGAGCGTCAGCCGGAGGAAGAGTGCATGAGAGCCATTCCTGAGCGCAGTGGAAACGAGCTGTTGACGTCTTTGTAATGAAATTCTAACTTTTGGACTGATCAATTATCATAATGTAAAACAGCTGGTAAAGAGAGGGGAGAAAGTGCAGCGAGGAACAGATCAGGTATCTGCGACACACACACACACAGACACACACGCACACAGACACACGCACACACACAGACACACACGCACACAGACACACGCACACACACACACACACAAGCACACACACACACACACACACACACGCACGCACACACAGACACACACACACACGCACACACACACACACCACACACACACAGACACACACACACACACACAGACACACACAGACACACACGCACACAGACGCACTCACACACAGACACACACACGCACACACACACACACACACACACCACACACACACAGACAGACGCACACACACACACACGCGCACACACACACAGACACACGCACACACACACACACACACACACACACACACACACAGACACACACACACACAGACAGACACACACACACACAGACACACACACACACACGCACACACACAGACACGCACGCACACACACGCACACGCACACACAGACACGCACACACGCACACACGCACGCACACACAGACACACACACGCAGACACGCAGGCACACACGCACACACACACGCACACAGACACACACAGACACACACACACACACACACACACACACACACACACACACACACACACACACACACACACACACACACACATACCATGTATACATCACTTCAGGGGACATTACATTGACTTACATGCATTTCCTGGAGACTTACCCTAACCCTAACCAAGTCTTCACCCTAACATTAATGATCCCCCTCATGGGGACCTCCATTTTGTCCCCATGAGGGAGGCGAGTCCCCACACGTGACTGTGTAAACAGATTTAGGTCCCCACAAGTATAGTAATGCTAGGACACACACACACACACACACAACACACACACACACACACACACACACACACACACACACACACACACACACACACACACACACACACACACACACACATAGACACAGGCACACACACACACACACACACACACACACACACACACACACACACACACACCACACACACACACACACACCACACACACACACACACACGCGCGCACACACACACTTTATCGAGCCTGATTGCTAATGTGTTGTTTTGTGAAGAGGGGGGGGGGGGTCACCTGTCTGCAGTTCAAGTGCCTTCAAGAAAACAGGCCATTAAGAAATCCAGTGAAGTGCTCTCTTACCACACACACACACATACACACACACACACACACACACACACACATACACACACACACACACGCAAGCACACGCACACACACTGATTTAAACTGCGCAGCTGGTGTGTGTGCGACGGAGCGCAGCGTCAAACTACTAACACTGTCTTTTTAAAAGCTCAATTCAGATGAAATTCCCTCGGCTTCAGCACTCTCCTGCTTCACAGTCACGGCATGCAGGTTCCATATTTAAATCCAAAGGCTTTATTTTCACACGAGCCGCACTGGAAAGTCCCAGGCTCCTCCAGCGATGCAGCACACACACACACACACACACACACACACACACACACACACACACACACACACACATTACACAATAAGAACAGGGCAAGAAGAAACGGAGTGGAATGAGAGAGGTCAACTACATACACGTAAAGAATTCATACAATAATCTAAGAGTAGGGGGAGTAGAGGAAGGCGTCTGTGTACATGTACCTGGAATACGATATGAAATACTGCACAGTGACATCAAACACTGCTCATTGTAGTGATACATGACGATAGATGTATACGGGATGTAACACAAGTTGGGCCATTGTTTCTCCAAAGCATCCATTTCACGCTAAATCTTTTGTTTTTGTATTTATTATAGAAGCACCATGCATACAAAACATTAATCCCAGCAAAGCGAAGAGATGCCAGATTATAGCTAATGGCTCATTTCCATCTGTGGTCCTCAGCTCAATACATTAATACATAGTACACTTGAAATACACGGTCCCTCAAATAATTACAAAGCCTGATTTAAATTCAGGTTACGAACATACCACTTAGTACACTTCAAATACACTTAAATCCAATATCTAAGATATAGTATGACGATACAGTTCAAATAAATAAAAAACTCAAATCTACAAAAAGTCTTAAAAATAGAATAAATTGCAAATAAAATAACGATAAAAAACATATATTCAGAGAGTTTCTAAACCCTATATAAATACACAGAATAAATACAAATACACTGTAGTACACGTTAGTAAAACAGGCTCCCTTGTACACTGTGCAGAAGCTTTAGATGAAAAGTGTAAAAGGTGAGATGTGGTTTTGTGAATGAGCGCCGCGTTGTTTACTATCCGCGTGAAGGTCAGGCTCTGGCTCATGGGCTCATGGCGGCCCTGATGCAGAGTAAGCATGTAATTAATGGAGCCTCTCAGCCTCCTCTTTGTTGTTCCACAGACACTCGAGTCAAATGTCTCCACAAAGGGGGGGGGGGGGGGATCTCCCGGCTCGGTGAAGAAGTGCTGATGTGAGGCTTTTTCAGCCACGCTCTCCTCTCCCTCTCTCTCTCCCTCTTGCTCGCTCGCTCGCTGCCGTTCTTGTTTTATTTCTCGGGGACTCGGAGGTCCTTTTGTTCAAATGAAATGGCTTTTGTCAACACCGATGTAGTGCCTTTTCATAGTCTCGGCTTGAATGGGATAACGCTTATTGTTCGGGGTGTTGAACAAAAGACTCGGGAACAAAAGGAAGTGAGAATAATGGTGGAGTCAGTGAAAGGTATTTTTAGAGATGCGTGTTCTTGCTTCTCGCCACGTCTCCCTCCAGACGCTGTTCGGCAGCAGCTTGTTGAATAGCAGGTGTTCACAGCGCCGCGAGGAGACGTTGGCGTCCGGCACGTCCACTGGCTGTGTGTGTTCGGGTCTGCACGTAGGAGTGGGTTGTCCTTCCGCTGGCTTGAGTCCATTCAGCTGTCAGTTGGTTTAAAGATAAGTAATTGGCTTTATAGTCAAAGGAAGCGAGAGGAAGAAGGACCCTTAAGGCTTAATAATAATATACCACAACATCTAAAGACATTTCCTTTCCACTCTGCTTCTGCGTGCACCGTGTTGCGTTGCTACTTTATTGTCCATTGCATCTGTTGGACACGTGTCTTTGGCGCTTTGCTAATAAGACAAAATAACACTCATAATATTCAATTCATCAAGTCAAACGAGGGACATTGCGTCTCTGAGTGGCAGCCGTACAGACGCGGTGTGTCCTTCAGCTGGTTTGAGTCCATTCAGCTGTCAGTTGCTTTAAAGATAAGTAATTGGCTTTATAGTCAAAGGAAGCGAGAGGAAGAAGGATCCTCGAGGCTTAATGATATGTAATAATGTCCCAACAAACCACAACAAAGACACATTGAAAGTCCTCTTGCACTGTGTCTCGCATGTGTCCCTGCTGGAGGACGCTGGGACTCCAGGATGCGTCGCTCCTGATGAAGCTCCGACTCTTCGCCTTTCGAACGTGGCCACAAAATGGAAGCTTTAAATCTCAGCGTGTTGACCACAGCGATGTGTACTGTACTCCCCGCGTCACATGACCTCACTGCTGCCCCAAGCTCTTTCTTGTCCTCCCCCCCCCCCCCCCCCCCGGCGGCGGCTTCCTCTCCTCTGCACTGTACAGTGTGTTGACGTCTCTCGTGGCGGCGATAGGCCTGCGCGGATGAAACTCTAACCCCTGCTAGTTTTCAAATGCCCGGAAGCGAGAGAAAGATGTAGTGCAGCAGCGATGGGGGTGGGGGAGGCTGAGCACGCTCCAGTTGGACGGGGGAGAGAGGGGGGAGTCGTGATGGGGGAGTCAAGGACAATAACAGCTAAGGACAAATGCATCATCCGATACTCATCTCTCATATTCATGAATCTTTTAGTCCGGAGATGCTCGGAGTGTGTGTGTGTGTGTGTGTGTGTGTGTGTGTGTGTGTGATACGTAACTCTGAACACACACACGTTTTGGGTCCCTATTTACATAAGCTAATCCGCGGCGCTGACCTGGATTGTGTCTGTGCGTTGCCGGAGTCAAAAAACAAAAGTCTGGGGGCAGCGCGTGGGGGTGGGGTGCAACCGGAGGGGATTACACCCACAACACATCGGTCCCATCTCACAGTAATTCCCACAGAAACGTGCACCCCGACACACACACTACAGAGGATGCGAGAGGTGTGTAAAGTGAAACACTGGAGGTATTTCTGAACTCACCATTTTCACTGAGCCGGACCCCGAGGCTGGTCGCCGAGTCCGTGAGGGAGCGAGAGAAAGTGAAGGAGTCGTCCAGGTGGTGGTGGTGGTGGTGGTGGTGGTGGTGGTGGGACGAGGACACGTTGGACGAAGAGAAATCATCAAGCTTGATCTTCTTCACCAAAAATGAGCGGGGCATATTTCAATGGGTGAAAAAAACACAGAGCGGAGAAAAACGCATGAGAGTAGAAAAGAAAGAGCCGCTGGAGGGAAGGAGCACGCGGTGTAATCCTCAACGCGGAGACCCCGAAAACACGAGGTGAGGAAAGAGAAAGAAAGAGGCTGACGGCGACGCGGTGCGAGACTCTCTGCCTCCCCCAGCTTCCCCCCGGAAAAACAAAAAAATAAAAAATAGCGGCGTTCCTGTTCAGCACTGGATAGCTCCTGTGATGCAGCAGCTTCAGGGAGAGAGGGAGAGACACAGAGAGAGAGAGAGCGGGGGAGAGAGAGGGGAGAGACACAGAGAGAGGGAGAGACTCTGTCAGACTAGCTGAGATCAGCGATCACGCAGCTTTTATACGGGGAGATCAGGTGGTCCGCGAAATGGAGCTGCTCAGCTTTAATCCATCAGACGTCCCCGGGGACACACATCACATTACGACTGAACCGTCTGTGCATTCAGACACAGCCAGACCCCCCCCCCCCCCCCCACCAGGAGGAGGAGGAGGAGGAGGAGGAGGAGGAGGAGGAGGAGGAGGAGGAGGAGGAGGAGGAGGAGGAGGAGGAGGAGGAGGAGGAGGAGGAGGAGGAGGAGGAGGAGGAGGAGGAGGAGGAGGAGGAGGAGGAGGAGGAGGAGGAGGAGGACAATGGAGATGTGGATGAGAGCACATTCAGTGTCCTGGCCCCCATTGTTTTCAGATGAAGTGGCACAGTTCATGTTTTCTCCCTCATGTCACCGTGTTTCCTCCACAAGTACTCAGGTACAAGTACTCAGATACAAGTACTCGGATACAAGTACTCGGATACAAGTACTCGGATACAAGTACTCGGATACAAGTACTCGGATACAAGTACTCGGATACAAGTACTCGGATACAAGTACTCGGATACAAGTACTCGGATACAAGTACTCTGATACAAGTACCCGGATACAAGTACCCGGATACAAGTACTCTGATACAAGTACTCGGATACAAGTACCCAGATACAAGTACTCGGATACAAGTACTCGGATACAAGTACCCGGATACAAGTACCCGGATACAAGTACTCGGATACAAGTACTCGGATACAAGTACTCGGATACAAGTACTCGGATACAAGTACTTAGGTAAAAGTAGAAGTACTCAGATACAAGTAAGTACTCAGATACAAGTACTCAGATACAAGTACTTAGGTAAAAGTAGAAGTACTCAGATACAAGTATTCAGATACAAGTACTCAGATACAAGTACACATATACAAGTACTCAGATACAAGTACACATATACAAGTACTCGGATACAAGTACTCTGATACAAGTACTCGGATACAAGTACTCAGATACAAGTACTTAGGTAAAAGTAGAAGTACTCAGATACAAGTAAGTACTCAGATACAAGTACTCAGATACAAGTACTTAGGTAAAAGTAGAAGTACTCAGATACAAGTATTCAGATACAAGTACTCAGATACAAGTACACATATACAAGTACTCGGATACAAGTACTCAGATACAAGTACTTAGGTAAAAGTAGAAGTACTCGGATATAAGTAGTTAAAGTAGAAGTACTCAGATACAAGTACTTAAAGTAGAAGTACTCAGATAGAGAAGTACTTTGACCCAATATGTACATTTGAATTCATTTCTTATTTTATAGTTATTTATCATTTTAATTGAGTGTAATTGTATCTTTGAGTTGATCTGTAATTGTATCTTTGAGTGTATAATCTGTGAATCTGTGCAGTTCTTCATTCTCACCCTGTTGCTGTTAAACCACTGAGGTTCCTCACGGGGATTAATAAGGATTATTTTATCTTCAAGTAAGAGTAGAAGTACTCAGACAGCAGTACTTCAAGTAGAAGTACCACAGTGTAGGACTTGATGGTGTTGCACAGTTCCAAAGTATACACACAGGAAGAGGATTACGTAAATCACAAGATCAATAAGTATTGGCATCAAAATATACTTAAACCCACCTGTTCAAATCTGCTTACTTACTGTAGTGCTCCCCATTATATGTTTCATTTGTGTCCACTTGACTGTCTCCTCCATGATTTCCTGTTTGTGTTTTTATCTTGTTCTGTTATCTATTAGCTTTTATTTTATTTATTTTTTATTTTTAATTGTACGGTGTCCTTGGGTGTCATGAAAGGCGCCTAAAAATAAAATGTATTATTATTATTATTATTATTAAAGTACCAAAAGTAAAATAACTCGTTATGCACATTGGAACATTTAAGAATAATACTTCTTATAAAGTAAATACTCAAATAAAAGTACCTCAAAATAGTACTTAAGAACAGTACTTTTTATGGTACTTCTACTCCACTACATTTTGAAAGAAAATATTGTACTTTATACTTCCTCCATTTCACTCAAAGGCGTTATCTAACTAACTCATCGTGGTGTACTAGTAGGGATGGAGGAAAAGAAACCGGACATCCATCCCATCCTTATTCTCCGTAAAACAAAGCTGTCCCTGCCGCCTGACGCTCTGGTGATGCTTCTGGAGTAAACATCTGAAAGAATTACAAATAAAAAATTATTTTAATACAAATTAAATATAATAATTAAATCCAACAAAAATCTTAATCTAATTTGGTTAGATCTTTGAAAGACGAGGGATCCATTAAGACAGATATAATAATAATAATAATAATAGATTTATTTTGTGAGCACTTTTACAGGTGCTTTAGGAAGACAACAGAACAACAAATAAATACAGTTCAAGTCACATTCAAATGAAGCAACACAACAACAATCAGACATCAAAGCTCCATCCCGTCTCACACCCTTCACCATCACCAGCACCGAGAGATCCAGAAGGTGAGCTAGTGCTCGAGCTTCATAGCGTCCGTGTGACGCTGCTGCGACAAAGCTGTTTCTGAAATGCCTAGCTCTTCATTTTGGGACGAAGCTTAAATTCAGCGTGTGTCACGATTCTCATGTTATGTCACGTTTGTAGTGTTGCGTGTTTGGGTTTGTTTTGCTGTTCTGTTCTCCCTGTGATGTTTTCCTCTGGGTTCTTGTCTGGTCCTTCTCTCTGTGATGTTTTCCTCTGGGTTCTTGTCTGGTCCCTCTCTCTGTGATGTTTTCCTCTGGGTTCTTGTCTGGTCCCTCTCTCTGTGTGATGTTTTCCTCTGGGTTCTTGTCTGGTCCCTCTCTGTGATGTTTTCCTCTGGGTTCTTGTCTGGTCCCTCTCTCTGTGTGATGTTTTCCTCTGGGTTCTTGTCTCGTCCCTCTCTCTCTGTGATGTTTTCCTCTGGGTTCTTGTCTGGTCCCTCTCTCTGTGTGATGTTTTCCTCTGGGTTCTTGTCTCGTCCCTCTCTCTCTGTGATGTTTTCCTCTGGGTTCTTGTCTGGTCCTTCTCTGTGTGATGTTTTCCTCTGGGTTCTTGTCTGGTCCCTCTCTCTCTGTGATGTTTTCCTCTGGGTTCTTGTCTGGTCCTTCTCTGTGTGATGTTTTCCTCTGGGTTCTTGTCTGGTCCTTCTCTGTGTTTTCCCCTGTCGTTGGTTTCCCTGGTGTGTCTGATTGTCTGATTGTGTTCACCTGTTGCCCTTGTGTTTCTCCTCCCCTGCCCGGCTGTGTCTCGTCTCGTGATTACCCCTCCCTGTATTTAGTCTATTGCTGTGTTCGGTGTTGGTTCATTGTTTGTCTGTGACTGAGTTCACCGGTGAGAGTTCTGTCTGTCCAAGTTCTATTCGTTGTCCTTGAAATAAAGGTATAATCAGTTTCATCTGCATTTGGGTCCTGCTTCCTTCGCTCTACCGTAACAGCGTGCAGGATATGTACTGTAAACATATATATAAGTGGAGTGTCGATTGTGCATCAGGAGGTACTGCCGCCTCCCTTCCTCCTCATCACCGCTGCACAGATGTTCGTCCTGCCATGCGTGCCACTGAATTATCTGATTAATTAATTACATCTTTTTTGATTAGGGTGAAATTCAGAATTAGATCCGCTAAATCGGCCTCGTATCAGCGGGTGGGTTTGTGTCGACTCGTTAGCAGTGCACGGTGTGTTTTCATCAGAGAGAGACGGCTGGAGGGGAATGTTTGTGCAGAAAGGTGTCCCGGTAGTTAGTGGGAGAAGCAGCGAGGCACCTGTTGGGTTCACGTGTGCCTCCCCTCTTGTTTACGCTTCACTGCTTTCAATCAACGAAATGGACTAAATGGAAAACTAGCGCCGTTATTTCTGTTTATAACACGCCATGAAGTGTCTGCATCAGAACACACGTCTCCGTTCTGTCATCGTGAGCCATATTTCAAATATCTCAAATCCCAAAGAACGAGTCGTCTGTAAAATGCATCCGGTCACGGTTTTAGATTCTCAGTGAAACAACGGAATACATCCTCACACTTTCAAGCTGAAAACACCGTGAGATTATTATCGTCTTAAGAAATCCATGATCAAAATCAATAAGGATTACATTTTCTAGCAAACTCTACAAATCGATAAGAGACTAATTGTTTCAGCGTTGGGTTTATTGAACATGTTTCATCTGTTCTTTACGATAAGTAAGCTGTGAGATGGACTCATGGTTATAGTGTCAGGCCCATCCTGCTCTCCTGTTCTGTTGCTTTTAGTGCATGTCAACGGTCTGCAGAGGCTAACATCCCTGTGTCACACTGATACACCTCCGTTGGACTCCTTTGTTTACTTCCGGAACATAATGACATCACGATGGAACACTCGCGCTCCTATTGGCTAGCGCTCCAACACATTGTAAGGCAAGGCAAGTTTATTTATATAGCACTTTTCAACGCAAGGCAATTCAAAGTGCTTTACAAAAAAAAATGAAAGACATTAAGCATTAAAAAAGAAAAGCTAATAAAATAAACATTAAGGAAAAATACATGGATAAAAGTTACAGTGCAGTTTAAGATATGAATAGTTCAATTAAAAGCAGCGACAAAAAGAAAGAAAAGAAAAGAAAAGAAACGAAAAGAACGTGACCGTGTACAGGTAAAGGGGGCGGGACATCTCTAAGCTGGTTGACCAATCACAACAGAGCCGGCCAGCTAACCAATCAGAATGAATAATGTAGCACTGAAATGTCTTAACTTCCTAAAATGACTTGTTTAAGCGAAGAGATAACTTTTTTTGATCCCTATTGTAAAATTCTTGGAGGTTACAACTCCTAAATAAAACAACTAACATTTTCAGACATAAAGGGAATTTGAAGGGCTTTTAAAACAGCTTTCACACAAACAAAAATAGAAATGGAAAACATGATTATTTATAAGAGAAAGAGGAGATAATAATACAAATACTGATGAGATCAAGACCACTTGTAGATTCATCACAACAACAGAGATGAACCTGTTAAGCCCGGCAGCCCCGCCCCCAAACTGCCGCGCATCACTCTCACTCCTCAATGTAACGTGTGTGTGGAACTTCCCCCTCGATCCTATTGGCTCTAACGGTTCAAAAGAGGTGTCAATCATCAAATCGACCAATGGGTTCCAGAGAAACGGCAAATCCACCCAAATGACCCCAGAAGTGGTTTGTTTTTCTAAACCTCTCTAAAAAGGTCAAAGGTCACTTGTTTTGCATCAATCTTGATACAGGGTACTTATTATATGTTATAGTGTGGACTCCTAAAGCTTTTAGTCTCCCATCCCATCATCAAGGGTGGTTTTCACTGTAAGTAATGTTTTATTTGGACGGACACAATAATTTACAGTTTTTTACCATGTAAAATGGAATTTACTTTAAAAATAAAAACATCTATATTGATTCTGACTCGTCTGCATCCAACTCACAGGTTTATCATTGCTTTGAGAAACAAGGTTATTATCATCATGCTCGCTTTCCACCTTCTTCTCCAGCAGGACTCAATGAGGCACTTTTCTTCTCCGTTAACCGTCAAGTGCGAAATCAGTATTGTTTTTGTGTGTTTCTCGTAGTATCCTAAAATACTGTTTTGGCTGTGAAATAAATAAAGTATTATTATGAAGGGCAGACCATCTATTTGTATTTATTTCGTTTATTTTAGAAAGGGCGGGTCACATAAGATTGTATTCTTCTCCCTGCTCCTTTTCGCTCAATGGTAGAGTCACGTTTTGTGGCAATTATTGTACATTTGGTTTTGCGTACCCTGAGCGGGACAAATAAAAATAAAATGTTCCCCTTTTAGAAGTGAAGTTATATTCAATTGTTCTGGGAATGTCATTTTCGAGCTGAAAACATGTCCGGGCTCAACAGGTGAACGGTTGCTCTCATAAGATGTAACACATTCTGCATTTCTGTGCGTTGCGTTTGAAGCGAAATATAACAAAAACACAGCGAACGCTTTCCGACACAAAGGGAATTCGAAGTGCTTTTAAAACAGCTTTCACACAAACAAAAATAAGAAATGGATGTGGTTGTACATTACAGTTCACTTCGCTGTCAGCAGGAAGAGAATAGGCAGAGGACAGGGAAGGTCATGAGGGGGGAGGGGCTCTGAAAGCACGAGCAGGGGGGGGGCACTTCCTCTGGTGTTGGTGGAGGAATATCTGTTTTGTTGGAAGAAAGTAAGACATCGTTTTGTATATTCTCCACAAGTATCCACGTTTGACCCTAATCCTCTCCCGTAGTTTTTAGGATAGACGTGTTAAAATAATGTTTTCCATGATGGCTTTAGTGTTGTGTTTATGATTCAGAACAACGTGGTGCGACAGGAACACAGCATTCCATTGGAAAGTGGAAACTAGAATGAAGTACAGAGAACAGTGATGCAGCTATCAATCAATCCTCCCAGTCCCCCTTCAGATCCCACTCATCTAACGGCACCATGCTGTCTGTCTCTCTCTGTCTCTCTGTCTCTGTCTCTC
>NW_027263410.1:28981-61528 GCF_902827115.2 Pseudochaenichthys georgianus
TTCTGTCCTCTCTGTGTCTCTCTGTCTCTCCCTCTGTCTCTCTGTCTCTCCCTCTATCTCTCTGTCTCCCTCTCTCTTTGTCTCTCTGTCTGTCCAGTCTTAAAGCAACAAGTGAGAAACAACAAAGAAAGGAAAAGCTGTGATTGAATCGTCTCTCAGGTCTTCCAACAGCAGGACCGTTCTCCACACTCCCTCCCCCTCTTTCTATATTATAAAGCAGGGGCCCCCGTCTACTCTCGGCCCCCAGACTCTGACATGTGGTCACTGCCTCGGGACATACCATAGAGAGGGGGGGGGGGGGCGTTCATTAACATCCTGTACGGCCCTCCAGGGTTTTGGAGATCTGACCGACTGGAGGAAGCCAATCAGGTTCACTGGAGACTGAGAGACTGATAAAACATCCACAACATACACAGCGTAGTTCCGTCTTTTCCAAACATGTATATTTCCACAAGCGGCAACGAGCTTGACTCCAGCTAAAGTACGTCTGAGGAGATAAGATATCAGTAAACACATATTTTCAAAGGTCAGAAAACGATATTGCTCCGTGATTCTTTTCTCCTTCTCATTACCGGCAGCTGGCGTCCATTCGTCCAAATAAGTGATATAATAATACTAATAACAACGAATTACAATGTTCAAATATATATACACATAATATATCAAAGTATACATGTTAACATATGGCTCCTACACATTCATGTTAATATGTATATCTGACCCAAATCCATCTTATCTTATTAAATATATGCCTAAATATAGTATATTAAGAGACCTTTAACTGCTATCCGTCCACACACGTGAAGTGTGTTTATCATTTAAAGGGGACCTATCATGCCAAATGTCTTTTATACATCACTGTGTGTCCCCGGTAAATGGACGGTACTTATATAACGCTTTATCCAGTCTTTAAGACCCCTCAAAGCGCTTTACATACTACATGTGCGTTCCCGGTGCGGCGGACCCACAGAGAGTTGCTATCAGAAACAATGCCTGACGTGTTTTGGACGTAATCTCGTCTTTGTTTACATTAGCAAGCCTCGCTAACACTCAGAGCTAACCTGCACTGGAGATCAAATCAAACAAGGAACTCACCTTGTGATAAACCCGCAAGAGAAAAGGCATTTGAGCTCCATGCTGTTTCAGAGATAATCCTTGATGTGGTTTAGAACAGGATGGCGTTTTATCACAGAATTTAACTTTATCTCCGGGAGAATTCTGATCAGGCATTAGCTCCGCCTCCTCTTTTTTTCTTTTTCAAGCTAAGGACCAGCGTTTCCGCCAGGGGGGCGTCTTGCCGTCATTTGACGCCCTTACTCAGCTCGGGACGCCCTGAACGCGAGCCGAGGGCGTCCAACAATATTAATAATTCGAGAGAAGATCGAGAGTTTTTATCGCTTGAAATGACGAAAAGGAAAAAGGACGTCCCTCTGTTGGAGGGGCGAAGGAGTCTGGTGGGATTCTTTTCGGAGTGTTGAAGATCGTTTCCCCGACAACACGGAACGTGCGCGATTTGGAAGCAATGAGCGGGGGGGTTTAGGGGAGCGCATGAGCTGCGAGCGCCGGAGCCTCGCAGTGGCGATACTGAGGCTCCGCGGTAAACTGTGGTGACACGAAACGGGGCATCTGTTGGGTATTTTAAGCAAAACACTTCACAGATATGTTTTATATAGGTTTGGCCCTACAATATATGTTTCCAATACAGCATGATAGGTCCACGAATAACTACTTCATTATTACATTTCGTTTAGTGGAGGATCTGTAGGAGTACACGGAGTCGCTGGAGGGGAAGACGCAGGAAAAACTGTTTCAAAATAGATACAAGATAAACAGCAGGGTGTGACCTGGTGGTGCAGACATAGATGGTCGTTACGCAGATATCCTCGTAAGAACGCAGATTCCGTTAGCACGTTAGCATGTGGTGCATCATCGAGCCTGTTTATAACGTGTAGGATACCGACAACGTTATTTAAACTTCACTTAAATGTTCCGTTCAATCAGCAAAGGGATAGAGTCAGATTGAAAGGAAACATCGGAACAACTTGCCTTTCGTACGTGACTCAAGTAATATTGCATTATTAAATATAACGACATTTCTAACGCGTCGTCCTATATTTGTTTTAATCACATTGATGACTTGCCTCTCCGGTGGTGTGCTGATTCTGTGTTCTGCGGTTCTTTGCACGCATTCAACAAAGAAAACAGCCTTTACGATCAGTCAAAACCAACCAAACAGAAGAGGCAAAACGCAAATGCAATAATAACCAACGTAGGTCGTCTTTCTCTCTGTCTATGTTTAGGCTTGTATAACTTTAACGGTAACTTTAACGGTTAAAAAGCAGTGCCTCGACGGCGTCTTTCCGACAGGTTGCCCATCTCTAATAATAATAATAATAATAGATTACATTTGTATAGCGCCTTTCAAGGGACCCAAGGCCGCGTTACATGGTGAACAAACAAACAAACAAACAAACAAGAAGGGCAACTAACAAAGTAAAGACGAGGCACCGTGGGAATTGTAGTCTTTTATACGTGACTACAGACGTCACGATTAGGTGGTCCTTTTTAAAAACAAAAAATACAGATTCAATTCCCAACGTTAACCCCACGTTTAAAGCGGCCTTTGTTTCTCCGATATGTGTTTTCAGATCCTCAAACACCCTCTCCTGTTGTCTCGTACGAGCACGTGCTGACGCATTAAAGCCGGATCTCCAGTGTGTCGTTCTTCTTATATAACGTCACTTTAGGCTCGCTGGGCGAGGTGAAGGGAAGCTAAGAGTCCATTAAAGCAAAGCCATCTATAATTTACCTCTCTCTTGCTTACTGGGTCACTTCAACGAGGCTTTTTACATTTAAAATGCAGCAGCAGCAGCAGCAGCGGGACACTTGTGCTCTTTGGGAAGACAAGAGGTGATTAAAATGTTTAAAATAGACACAGATTACATGCAACAAGTATTTATTTTGGGAGATAATTCGTGTGTAAAGGGCAGTTTGTGGCAGGCGTTGTGCATGTACTTGCCACTAAGATCCTTTTTTACACATGGCTCAGTGAAGAAGGTCATGAAAGCGATATCTAACATTTCACTGAGGATCCGCAGTCCAACATGGAGTCTGAATGGACCTTCCTCTGCAGCCTGGATCTAATGCTGTTTGGCAGATAGTTCAGTGTATCACTCATGCCCTATTTGGCTTGTGTCTGCCTGTTGTCCTGCGCGCATCTCGGCGCATTTGTTGTCCATGGGCAACTGTTCAGTAAATAGGGCAATTAAGTGTGAAAGCAGAAAGCAGCTAGCATGTTCCTATCTCTTTGGTGGGTGGGGGGAGATAATTTATGCTAATAACATCTCTACCGCTCAAGCTGCCCAAAAATGATAGCAGACCCTTTTGGCTTCACAGGAATCTTTTCATCCTCTTGGAGCAGAAAAAAAAAAAGTGGTTTCTCAACACCTTGCAAATAAGACAGCTGTGTGGCAGTGAATAACCCCCCCCCCCCTCTCTCTCTCTCTTTCTGCCTTTCATCTCCAGATGATAATCTCCTCTCCTTCACTGTCTTGTATGCTGCTTGTTTGTTCTTCATTTAGCCTGTGGAATACTTGAAACCTACTTTCCCCTCACACCCTGCACACTATCTATCATCATTCCTGCTTCAAGGGCTGCCACAGGAAGCCTGGATGTATTACTGTAAATAGTATCCCATGCACGAGTGATGCTTGCTAATAACACTTAAGGAGAAACCAGAGCTCATGTGGCATAAATTCCTCCATCATACTGCAGGGCACGGAGGCTCTGTGTGGAGCAGAGGCCATCGTGGCAGTTCAATAAATAACCCCAGTGAAAGTGGGAGCAATAAAGCACATGAGATCTCTACCAGCTCCCCTCGATCCGCCCGGAGACGAGCTCTGCTGTCAGGCGGAGAACAAATGTGTCGGCTTCCAAGGCCCGGACTGTTCCTTTAGTGCAGGGAGAAAGCAGCTCAGAACCAGAGCTACGGTTACACAGCGTCTCAGAGGAGGACTCTGACATTGGGCTTGTTTGCTGTCTTTCCAAGAGATAGAAGACAGCGTTGATATCGTGTTTTTAACAGCATGTATGTTCGTAGTGTTTCCTAATTGCAAGATTCTCTAACAAGCCTTACACACCAACGATGAGTTGTGTTATTTAGTATTCAGCGTGTTTGAAATGTTGCTTGTCACAGGTTAGCTCCAAGTGTTGTATTCTAAAGACATTCACAACATGCCATTGGGCCCAATAATACTTTATAGCCCAACGTTAGCCACCTTTAGCTTAGCGGTGGTGACGTGAAGTCATGTGACCGTGCTGTAGTTCCTTTATAGCCCAACATTAGCCTCCTTTAGCTTAGCGGTGGTGACGTGAAGTCATGTGACCGTGCTGTAGTTCCTTTATAGCCCAACATTAGCCACCTTTAGCTTAGCGGTGGTGACGTGAAGTCATGTGACCGTGCTGTAGTTCCTTTATAGCCCAACATTAGCCACCTTTAGCTTAGCGGTGGTGAGGTGAAGTCATGTGACCGTGCTGTAGTTCCTTTATAGCCCAACATTAGCCTCCTTTAGCTTAGCGGTGGTGATGTGAAGTCATGTGACCGTGCTGTAGTTCCTTTATAGCCCCAACATTAGCCACCTTTAGCTTAGCGGTGGAGACGTGAAGTCATGTGACCGTGCTGTAGTTCCTTTATAGCCCAACATTAGCCTCCTTTAGCTTAGCGGTGGTGACGTGAAGTCATGTGACCGTGCTGTAGTTCCTTTATAGCCCAACATTAGCCACCTTTAGCTTAGCGGTGGTGAGGTGAAGTCATGTGACCGTGCTGTAGTTCCTTTATAGCCCAACATTAGCCTCCTTTAGCTTAGCGGTGGTGATGTGAAGTCATGTGACCGTGCTGTAGTTCCTTTATAGCCCAACATTAGCCACCTTTAGCTTAGCGGTGGAGACGTGAAGTCATGTGACCGTGCTGTAGTTCCTTTATAGCCCAACATTAGCCTCCTTTAGCTTAGCGGTGGTGACGTGAGGTCATGTGACCGTGCTGTAGTTCCTTTATAGCCCAACATTAGCCTCCTTTAGCTTAGCGGTGGTGACGTGAAGTCATGTGACCGTGCTGTAGTTCCTTTATAGCCCAACATTAGCCACCTTTAGCTTAGCGGTGGTGACGTGAAGTCATGTGACCGTGCTCTAGTTCCTTTATAGCCCAACATTAGCCTCCTTTAGCTTAGCGGTGGTGACGTGAAGTCATGTGACCGTGCTCTAGTTCCTTTATAGCCCAACATTAGCCACCTTTAGCTTAGCGGTGGTGACGTGAAGTCATGTGACCGTGCTCTAGTTCCTTTATAGCCCAACATTAGCCACCTTTAGCTTAGCGGTGGTGACGTGAAGTCATGTGACCGTGCTCGTAGTTCCTTTATAGCCCAACATTAGCCTCCTTTAGCTTAGCGGTGGTGACGTGAAGTCATGTGACCGTGCTGTAGTTCCTTTATAGCCCAACATTAGCCACCTTTAGCTTAGCGGTGGTGACGTGAAGTCATGTGACCGTGCTGTAGTTCCTTTATAGCCCAACGTTAGCCTCCTTTAGCTTAGCGGTGGTGACGTGAAGTCATGTGACCGTGCTGTAGTTTCTTTATAGCCCAACGTTAGCCTCCTTTAGCTTAGCGGTGGTGACGTGAAGTCATGTGACCGTGCTGTAGTTTCTTTATAGCCCAACATTAGCCTCCTTTAGCTTAGCGGTGGTGACGTGAAGTCATGTGACCGTGCTGTAGTTTCTTTATAGCCCAACATTAACCGCCTTTAGCTTAGCGGTGGTGACGAGAAGTCATGTGACCGTGCTGTAGTTCCTTTATAGCCCAACATTAGCCTCCTTTAGCTTAGTGGTGGTGACGTGAAGTCATGTGACCGTGCTGTAGTTCCTTTATAGCCCAACATTAGCCTCCTTTAGCTTAGCGGTGGTGACGAGAAGTCATGTGACCGTGCTGTAGTTACGTTATAGCCCAACATTAGACTCCTTTAGCTTAGCGGTGGTGACGAGAAGTCATGTGACCGTGCTGTAGTTCCTTTATAGCCCAACATTAGCCTCCTTTAGCTTAGTGGTGGTGACGTGAAGTCATGTGACCGTGCTGTAGTTCCGTTATAGCCCAACATTAGCCTCCTTTAGCTTAGTGGTGGTGACGTGAAGTCATGTGACCGTGCTGTAGTTCCTTTATAGCCCAACATTAGCCTCCTTTAGCTTAGCGGTGGTGACGTGAAGTCATGTGACCGTGCTGTAGTTCCTTTATAGCCCAACATTAGCCTCCTTTAGCTTAGCGGTGGTGACGTGAAGTCATGTGACCGTGCTCTAGTTCCTTTATAGCCCAACATTAGCCTCCTTTAGCTTAGCGGTGGTGACGTGAAGTCATGTGACCGTGCTGTAGTTCCTTTATAGCCCAACATTAGCCACCTTAGCTTAGCGGTGGTGATGTGAAGTCATGTGACCGTGCTGTAGTTCCTTTATAGCCCAACATTAGCCTCCTTTAGCTTAGTGGTGGTGACGTGAAGTCATGTGACCGTGCTGTAGTTCCTTTATAGCCCAACATTAGCCTCCTTTAGCTTAGTGGTGGTGACGTGAAGTCATGTGACCGTGCTGTAGTTCCTTTATAGCCCAACATTAGCCTCCTTTAGCTTAGTGGTGGTGACGTGAAGTCATGTGACCGTGCTGTAATTCCTTTATAGCCCAACATTATTTGCTTTTAGGATGCGTTTCTGTACCACTCTTTGAGCCAAGCTAGCTAGCTGCTGGTGGTAGATGTATAATAGGTGCACAGACATGTAAGTTGTATTTATTTCTGTATCTAACTCTTGTCAAGAAAGCATAATTTACTTTTCCTTTATTTGATATACATGTGCTTCTCCTAAAAGCTATTTTCTTCCTCTAAAGGAATCTGTAGTACTCCTCTTCACAGAAGCAGCTCAGCACGTTCCTAATAACACACTTTCATTTTCTAAAGCTGTAATTAAACCTTAACATTAATAGTCATCATCGCACCTTGCTCTGATTTATTGAGAAATAATTGTTCAGATAATCTTAGTTTAAATTAATTGGGTTAATTAATCACCACTGTGTCTCCCCCTCCCCCTCACATATAAAGGCATTGTAAGTCTCTTCACATTGTGTCCCATCAGGAAGGTCAGAGCAGTGGGTAATAGACTGCCATTTCCAATTTGTAGGCCTACTTCCACGCAAAGGAAGAGCAAAGGCATTAGTGCGATGGTATCAGGGCGGTTACAATTAGACATCAATTGGGCAGATTTGGATGCAGCGTGGAATACCTGCTGCAAAGCAATGATTCTCTTTCTGAGGATTCACCTGTCGGTACACACAAACCACCAGAGGATTCGGAGGTTGTTTTATTAACGAAATCTGCAACCAGACAGATTTTTAGAAACACTGAGACGTTCTGTGTTTCTTCTCATGTCAGCACAGAGAGAGGTGGGATCAATTTCCCCCGGATTAGTCCGCCTCGGGGGAAAATGATTGCTTTTTCTAATACTTAGTAACAATTTTTCAATTTCCTGTGGTCTTTGTTACTCTTTTTTTTTTTGGTGCAAATGAGCAAAACAGAGGCGAGCGGCGGCGCTGCTCCGCGAACTTCACCTTGGGACCAAAGAGGCATTTGCATATATATTGAGAGCATACGTTTTTGGTTTATAATAGTCACCATTGTGGGGTGGGGGAGGGGGACTGGCAGGCTTTCTGTCACCTGTTATGAGGCCTCTTGTCCATGACCGTCCCTGGGAGACGGAAGCAGGCGATAATTACACTAAACTGGTGTTGCTCTGTTCCCCCCACACTTTGTTTTACGCTGCGTTGCGTTCACACTGGAGCCGGAGCTCTGACCTGGGCAGCTTCAGCCAACATCGCTCATTTCCAGCTGTTGTCGCTGGCCAGATGATAATAGACACCTTTTTAAACACATCAACAGCATTAGTTATAAAGAAAGGATGAAGGAGATGGAGGCGAAAGGATAAAAGAGAACGATAACATGCAAACACACGTTACTACATTTAACGGCATCACAGCAGCAAGAGGGCAGACTAAGGGAGAAGACTAACATTGTGTCGCCTCCTGCATTACCCGGCCTGTGAGCATCCTGTGTGTGTGTATGTGTGTGTATGACTGCCTTCAGGTACTATTGTTGCCTCGTCGGCGTGACGTCATTCAGCTCCTCCCCCCGGAAGAGGTCTGGATGACGCGACGCTGCTGTCTTTCTGGATTTGTGCCAGGACGCCACGCTACTCTCGCCTCCAATGTGCATGCCTATGTTCTGACTTGTGACGGCCTTGGATGTGTGCGAGTCGCCTCACTACTTTCGCCTTCGTGCCCTCATTGTTCTGAAACTCGTGACTGTGCTGATCCTCCTCTTCTGTTTGCTTACATTATAAATAACCAGCTCCTTGTTTAAAGAGCCTTTGTATAGTTTATTATTAGAACCCACCTCTAACCAGGAACGCCTGGTCTGGTGTTGCTTCCCTTTTACCCAGAGGAGCTGAGGACGTAACTATCATATCATATAAGTAGGGTAGCGGTGGTCTAATGGATAGTGAGGTGGGCTGGAGATCGGAAGGTTGTGAGTTCAAAGTGTGCCCTTGAGTAAGGCACTCAGTTACTCCGGGGAGGATGTCCCTGTAATCGGTAGTTAGTCCCTTTGGATAACAGCGTCAGCTAAACGTAATGAGATATAAAATAAAGTAGGCACGTGTTATGATGGAAGGTTAGATTAGAATCTGTAATGACCACACAGGTGGGATTCGTGTGTAGAGTATTACGGCTTGTTCCATACAATAAAAAGTACAACACACAAAGACATGCATACAGTTCAAGCTGTGGTGGATTGTGTTGTTGTTTACAGCTTTAGCATCACTTCGTGTTAGCCACTGTGATGCAAACATGGCAGAAGGTGAACATGTTATATTATCAAGGCGGTCTCTTAATGATTATATGCGGAGACGACATATGAGTGATGATGTCGGGTAAGGTGAAGTGCCTCCGACGTTATCCAGGTGAACTTTCCCACCGGGAGCTCAGAAAGCCCCTTCAGCCGCTCCGCTCAATCAGCAGGAAAGAGAAACATGGACGTCTTTGTTTCCCAAATCCCAGTAAACGGATCTAAGGGCTGATTGGTGATTGCAGCTCGGCGCTAATACACGCATTGGCTTTTTCCCGGTCGGTGTTCCGGAGCTAAAACATGCGGGCGCAATCAGAGGAGCTGCAGATGGTCACATGACAAATGGCTTTATTGCCCCGTTATGGAGATCTGAATCATAATGGAGTGTCTCTACAGTGTGTGAGTCTTCAGCCAGACGACGAGCTCTGTTGCTTACAATTCAGTCCATTTAGATTTCACCTCAAATCTCTTTAAGCAGCCTCGGTGTTTTCATCTCTTTGCACATGTGTGTAAGATGTACGTGAAGAGGAACGCAGTACGAGAGGCAGCTGCTCTGCGCGAGGACATCTGACGCCGTACTATAAGGAAACCACACGATGAAAACTAGCATATCAGAACATTTAAAATACAAGCTGCCACACAGGCGCCTGGACCCTGACGGGAGCACTCAGCGCGCACTCTGCAATGTGTTTCCAGTGTGTCGGCGAATCAGTTGGAGTGCGTGGCTAAAGTTGAATAAAGAGTAATGCACATTAGCACAGCGATGCATGTGCGCCACGCATCGCTGCCTTTGTGTGTGTGGAGCTCTTCAAAGGGCATGCTTTGTGCAGCACAGATGATGCAGCTGGCAGAGCAGGAGTATCGCTGGGAGCTCGTCCGCGTTGGCACACTTTCAGAACGCGGCTGGCTCCCGGGTCACTCTTCATATATGTATTTGTATCGGCTGCAGGAAGGCTGCCTGCCGGCTGGCTGAGCTGCACGCGGTCCTAGGACTGAACACGGCGGTATGCGTTGATCAGTCTGCAGAAAAGTCGTCTGCTTTTGCGTCGATCCTCACGGAGTCGTCTCAAAGGTCTCCTGCTGTGCTGTTTTTAGGCTATTATACGTCTCAGATATAAAAGATCCACATTACATCCATCCCCCTCTGTTTCAGACCTGTTACTGAAGTACTGATTCTGTCGCTTCTGGAGTTCTGGAGTCCTGTTCCAAACCGCATCAAGGATTTCCTGCTTCCTCACACTCTCTCTCTCCAGCGCAGGTTAGCTCTGAGTGTTAGCATGCTAATGTAAACACAGACCATATCACTTCCAGAACACGTCTCATTGTTTCTGACAGCGACGTTTCTGATTGGCCCGTGGGGGTAAAGCCCGCCCACATTTTAGTAATGTCGTCATGACGCAGCAAATCTGGATCAGCTCCGTTGTTCCCCCGTTTTTAGAGATGTGGGTACGGAGGAAAAGAGAGAGAGGGTTATTTCTGACACTTTGAGAGTCTCCTGACACACCGGGGACACACTGGGGACACACCGGGACACACCGGGGGACACACCGGGGACACACTGGGGACACACAGGTGACACACCAATCGTGCGCTCTGATTGGTTAGCTGGCCGGCTCTGTGGTGATGAATACAATAGAGTATTATCTTCGATGCCAAACTGTGGTAAATGATAAGTGAACATTTCATTAGGACACATACGTAAAAAGATCCCATGGCACAGAGAAAGGTTATCTCCGCCAACATGCAGACATCCAGAGAGCCGTGAGGAGAAGATGAACTTCAAATTAAAATGTCTACTTGATGCCCTAATAGGAGGAGAGAGTTCTTCATGCTTCAGGCGACAGACTTCGAGAGCCGTTTTTACCAACTTACCCTCCATGATGCGCCTTTTGAGAAGGGGGGGGGGGGGGTCTTAGAAATGGTCTGGTGTTTTGACAGGTGTCTGAGCTGGTTAATTCACCACGCAGTTACAGAGTAAATGGAGCTATCATTGAAACATGATTGATCCGGTTCAAAATCACAGTTTCATTTTGAGTGTCGTGTGGAGAAGGAGAATAACTAACGTTTAGCAGTCTGTAAGTGATTAAGTGTTTTAGTTATTTCAAATATACTCTTTAAAGTGGAGACACTACATATACACCTGAATATCAGCAGGAGAGGACTCTTTAAAGTAGAGACACTACATACTGATATACACCTGAACATCAGCAGGAGAGGACTCTTTAAAGTAGAGACACTACATACTGATATACACTTGAACATCAGCAGGAGAGGACTCTTTAAAGTAGAGACACTACATACTGATATACACCTGAACATCAGCAGGAGAGGACTCTTTAAAGTAGAGACACTACATACTGATATACACCTGAACATCAGCAGGAGAGGACTCTTTAAAGTAGAGACACTACATACTGATATACACCTGAACATCAGCAGGAGAGGACTCTTTAAAGTAGAGACACTACATACTGATATACACCTGAACATCAGCAGGAGAGGACTCTTTAAAGTAGAGACACTACATACTGATATACACCTGAACATCAGCAGGAGAGGACTCTTTAAAGTAGAGACACTACATACTGATATACACCTGAACATTAGCAGGAGAGGACTCTTTAAAGTAGAGAAACAACATGCTGATATACACCTGAACATCAGCAGGAGAGCACTCTTTAAAGTAGAGACGCTACATACTGATATACACCTGAACATCAGCAGGAGAGGACTCTTTAAAGTAGAGACGCTACATACTGATATACACCTGAACATCAGCAGGAGAGGACTCTTTAAAGTAGAGACGCTACATACTGATATACACCTGAACATCAGCAGGAGAGGACTCTTTAAATTAGAGACACTACATACTGATATACACCTGAACATCAGCAGGAGAGGACTCTTTAAAGTAGAGATACTACATACTGATATACACCTGAACATCAGCAGGAGAGGACTCTTTAAAGTAGAGATACTACATACTGATATACACCTGAACATCAGCAGGAGAGGACTCTTTAAAGTAGAGACACTACATACTCATATACACCTGAACATCAGCAGGAGAGGACTCTTTGAAGTAGAGACACTACATACTGATATACACCTGAACATCAGCAGGAGAGGACTCTTTAAAGTAGAGACACTACATACTCATATACACCTGAACATCAGCAGGAGAGGACTCTTTGAAGTAGAGACACTACATACTGATATACACTTGAACATCAGCAGGAGAGGACTCTTTAAAGTAGAGACACTACATACTGATATACACTTGAACATCAGCAGGAGAGGACTCTTTAAAGTAGAGACACTACATACTGATATACACCTGAACATCAGCAGGAGAGGACTCTTTAAAGTAGAGACGCTACATACTAATATACACCTGAACATCAGCAGGAGAGGACTCTTTGAAGTAGAGACACTACATACTGATATACACCTGAACATCAGCAGGAGAGGACTCTTTAAAGTAGAGACACTACATACTGATATACACCTGAACATCAGCAGGAGAGGACTCTTTAAAGTAGAGACGCTACATACTGATATACACCTGAACATCAGCAGGAGAGGACTCTTTGAAGTAGAGACACTACATACTGATATACACCTGAACATCAGCAGGAGAGGACTCTTTAAAGTAGAGACACTACATACTGATATACACTTGACCATCAGCAGGAGAGGACTCTTTAAAGTAGAGACACTACATACTGATATACACCTGAATATCAGCAGGAGAGGACTCTTTAAAGTAGAGACACTACATACTGATATACACCTGAACATCAGCAGGAGAGGACTCTTTAAAGTAGAGACACTACATACTGATATACACTTGAACATCAGCAGGAGAGGACTCTTTAAAGTAGAGACACTACATACTGATATACACCTGAACATCAGCAGGAGAGGACTCTTTAAAGTAGAGACACTACATACTGATATACACCTGAACATCAGCAGGAGAGGACTCTTTAAAGTAGAGACACTACATACTGATATACACCTGAACATCAGCAGGAGAGGACTCTTTAAAGTAGAGACACTACATACTGATATACACCTGAACATCAGCAGGAGAGGACTCTTTAAAGTAGAGACACTACATACTGATATACACCTGAACATCAGCAGGAGAGGACTCTTTAAAGTAGAGACACTACATACTGATATACACCTGAACATTAGCAGGAGAGGACTCTTTAAAGTAGAGAAACAACATGCTGATATACACCTGAACATCAGCAGGAGAGCACTCTTTAAAGTAGAGACGCTACATACTGATATACACCTGAACATCAGCAGGAGAGGACTCTTTAAAGTAGAGACGCTACATACTGATATACACCTGAACATCAGCAGGAGAGGACTCTTTAAAGTAGAGACGCTACATACTGATATACACCTGAACATCAGCAGGAGAGGACTCTTTAAAGTAGAGACACTACATACTGATATACACCTGAACATCAGCAGGAGAGGACTCTTTAAAGTAGAGATACTACATACTGATATACACCTGAACATCAGCAGGAGAGGACTCTTTAAAGTAGAGATACTACATACTGATATACACCTGAACATCAGCAGGAGAGGACTCTTTAAAGTAGAGACACTACATACTCATATACACCTGAACATCAGCAGGAGAGGACTCTTTGAAGTAGAGACACTACATACTGATATACACCTGAACATCAGCAGGAGAGGACTCTTTAAAGTAGAGACACTACATACTCATATACACCTGAACATCAGCAGGAGAGGACTCTTTGAAGTAGAGACACTACATACTGATATACACTTGAACATCAGCAGGAGAGGACTCTTTAAAGTAGAGACACTACATACTGATATACACTTGAACATCAGCAGGAGAGGACTCTTTAAAGTAGAGACACTACATACTGATATACACCTGAACATCAGCAGGAGAGGACTCTTTAAAGTAGAGACGCTACATACTGATATACACCTGAACATCAGCAGGAGAGGACTCTTTGAAGTAGAGACACTACATACTGATATACACCTGAACATCAGCAGGAGAGGACTCTTTAAAGTAGAGACACTACATACTGATATACACCTGAACATCAGCAGGAGAGGACTCTTTAAAGTAGAGACGCTACATACTGATATACACCTGAACATCAGCAGGAGAGGACTCTTTGAAGTAGAGACACTACATACTGATATACACCTGAACATCAGCAGGAGAGGACTCTTTAAAGTAGAGACACTACATACTGATATACACTTGACCATCAGCAGGAGAGGACTCTTTAAAGTAGAGACACTACATACTGATATACACCTGAACATCAGCAGGAGAGGACTCTTTAAAGTAGAGACACTACATACTGATATACACCTGAACATCAGCAGGAGAGGACTCTTTAAAGTAGAGACACTACATACCCGTTAACCTACATTTGATTCTGTTGGTTAACCGTAGTAAATTGTGGGACCCCGTCTCTCCAATTTGATCGAAAGATGTTTTTATATTGGAGCAGAGAGGATGCTGAGTCTCTTAAAAGGTTGACCTACAATCTCTGAGCAGATTTCAGGTGGAGCGACTCTGGAAGCAAATCTGAGACAAAAATAAACCCTCCTGCAGTTAGACTAACACATGACTCATTGATTTCCAAACAAAGCAGCAGTGAGTCCGAACGCTTCAGCCCTCAGCAGTTATAGTGTCGTGAACCCTCTGACCTCCCTCTCCTCGCGGTCAGTGTTTCGCTAACGTCCGTGAAATGAGCGCCGCGGCACTCCAGCAGTGCATTAACGCTCGCGGGGTTTCAACACCTGCCGCCACTCAGCTGCCGCGTTACGCCTGAACGCACCACGCTAATAAACAGACCTTATTACGAGAACTCCATTAACTGGGAGGGGGTGGCGTCACCTCAGAAAGATCAGACTCAGGTTTATTAAAATAAGATCATGTTGGGAAGACACTGAAGTTCCTCCTCCAACATGAGAGTAGCATGCTAGCAGAGGTATCCCAACTGCAGCTATGAACATGACGGGATGCCTGATGACCGAGAAGAGCATCATGAGGCAGATGATAGCTATGTGATGAACATGATGGTTCAGCCTCTATGGAGAGAGGCATCAAGCATGCTCATTTCTGACGTGGAGCTAATCTGAAGTAAACATTGAATACTGCTTTCTGTTCCTCCATCTTGTGACTGTGTATCTCCCTCTCTTGGATATCAGCATGTGAAGGACTCTGCTCAGGAACTAGTCTCTGTATGTGATGACTCCTTCCTTTCTGGAGAGGATCAGATACATGGATCCTGAGGTTGAATATCATGCCGGGGACCAGGGATTATTAAAAATGTTAAGTATTCAGAAAGTCATATTTTTGAGAAAAAGTCATATTTTGGAGATTTTTTGTGAGAAAGTCAGAATTTTGAGATTTGAGAAAAATGTCAGAATTTCTCTCTTTTTTTAATTAGAAAAAAGTCAGATTTGTTTCGATTTTTTTTTTAACATGACAGGATGTACAGTATTGTACTGTATGTGATTTCCTAGAAGAACCGGTATTCCTCCATGTTGTGACTGTGTATCTCCCTCTCTTGGATATCAGCATGTGAAGGACACTGCTCAGGAACTAGCTGATGCTCTGTATGTGACGACTGCTTCCATCCTGGAGAGGATCCCAGATACATGGATCCTGAGGCTGAAGCTCAAGACGGAGACCAGGGAGAGTTTCTAACAGATGAGATAAGAAGTACTTTATTGATCTTGATTTGTGTTGCAGCAGCATAAAACGACAAGGCATTGTATACAAATTAAAAGACTAGAAATAAACAATGTAGGTAGACACGTGCGTGGAATTTGACTTGGGGTCATGGTGCAGACATAAAAGTAAAACAAAAATTAAAAACAGAGAACTATTTTAATAAAACTATAATAACATTAAAAGAATTATAAAAATGTAAGTAGTAAAATATAGCAGTATTTATATAATGGAGTAGAATAGAACAGTGTGTGCTCCTGAATCCCCTTTCGCCCGGCGACAGCAGCTGTAATGGCTTCACGCTGAGCCGCTGAATTGCTCCAGAGGCTGGTGCTGTTGCGAGTCCCCGGGACGCCGTGCTTTATATGATGACTGCAGTGAAATCCAGGTCAGCGCCTCCATTGCTCCACTTCCTCCATCAGGTCCTTTCAGGAGGAACAAAGGCATGCAGCAGGTCGCACTCTTCACGTCGCACACTTCATGTCGCACACTTCACACACAAGAGGCTGCACACAGGGTG
The DNA here is from genome assembly GCF_902827115.2 of Pseudochaenichthys georgianus. NCBI lineage: Eukaryota > Metazoa > Chordata > Actinopteri > Perciformes > Channichthyidae > Pseudochaenichthys > Pseudochaenichthys georgianus. The sequence goes on from NW_027263410.1 coordinate 45,186, forward strand.
GAAGCTGTGTGTGTGAGACAACAGTTTGTTCAACGAGACACAAAGCACGGTGATTGATCAGGTGGTGAAGACGCTCTCACGCAGCAGGAGATCTGAAGACGAAGGGAGGAGAGAAGGATAAGGACACCAGTTATAGATGGAAATCAGAAAGGCTTTAAGTATGACAGCAAGGGACGGTTAAAAGGCAACACCTACATATTACATACAGCGTGTTTAGGAATATACGAGGACCATGCACTAGAAGAGGTGTACATGTCAACAATTGCATATTATTAACAGTACCTTCATTTCTCTCCTGATGAACTACTCTTCAGTATTTGCACACGGCACAAAAGCTGCCCTTACACAGTGTTTAGAGGGCGTTACCTGTGCTAATAATACATCCCCTTCATCACGCAGCTCACCTGCAGGCGAGAGGAGGGTTGGACGGAGAAGAACGTTGGATATTCTTTATCTTAAAAATTAGAAGATAATAAAAAAAGAAAATTCAGATATTTGGGAATACGGTGCATTTTGAAAAGCTGCACGAGACCCATTGTTGATTATTCAATATGTATACATGTGCCAGTGTCCTATCAAAAACAGAGCACAGACACATTAGAGCCGGACCACATGGTGCAGAGTAGTTCAACGAAGAGATGGAAATACATTTAAAGCGAAACCCAAAAAGAAATAGATAATACGCTGGATGTACATAGCGCCTTTCACGAAACCCAAGGACGCTTTCAAATAGAAAGAGGGGGGGGGCTAAAAAAGCACAACAGAAACACATCTATAAATACATACAGAAGTAAAGGAGTCCAGTGGGTAACCGAGCAGCCTCTCAGGGGTCCTCAGAGACAGGGTGATGGGGGGCTGGTTACAGAAACAGCCAAAGACACAGCGCTTGTTTTTGTACGTTGAACGCTGGATGTTCCCTCTGGTCATACATCTTCCTCTGGGCTTCGGGGCATCCCCTCCCCCCCTCCCTAAATCTACCTGCAGTCCCTCTCCCGCGCCTCGTGACAAATGGTCCTTGTCCGGCCGCATGAGAGAGCTGGGACTGCAGTAATTGCATATTTCCCCCTAATTGCATTTGTCACATGTGGGGTCTCGGGCCCTTCCTCACTGGAGTGCTGAAGCAGCAGCTGAACTCTCACCTGCACTCAGAGCCGGGCTGAACACAGGGCAATAAATGATGCAGCGGCTCAAAACATCAGCGTTAAAGACTTGAGGGCAAGCTAGGGCTGTTTCTGTCGTCCATCCAATATCTTAAGCTCTCCTCTCGTGCACTTCCTGATGTCTTCTCTACATCGCCATGTGTGTCCGGCGTGTCAGGGGGAGGGATGCACAATTCCGGGCATTTTCAAAGATGGAAACTTTCCATGGGAATTAACTGGGAATTTTCTAAATGGAAGGTTGGCTCTTCAAAGGGAACTTACATATAGTTTGGGAAAGTATATGTTAGCATGATCTTGACTAAAACAAACAGATGCCGTTCAAGTACAGTTGAATATCCATGCCATAGCACACTGCTCACTGCATGGCTATTGAGACCACACCCCCTACAGGCGCTGTGCATTCCTCCATCACATGCACAGATGAGTAATATTTAACTCAACATTCCTGTTTTCGTTCTTCAATGAAACAAATAATTGTTCAATCAAATAATTAAAACTTGTTCTGTTAAGAAGAAAAAAAAAGAAATGTGTTGAAATGTCATGTTTTTTGTTTAATTTTGCATCGAATATTTCCAAAATTCCCCAGTTTAACTTCCCTTGGAAACTTTCCGGAAGTTTACCGGAAATGTTCCGCCCCTTTGCGACCCTAAATAACCCCCTCTCTCTTCTCCTCCGTACCCACATCTCTAAAACCAGGGGAAACGGAGCTGATCCAGATTCGCTGCGTCATGACGACATTACTCAAATGTGGGCGGGCTTCCCCCCCACGGGCCAATCAGAAACAGTGATACGTGTTCTGGAAGTAATATGGTCTGTGTTCACATTAGCATGCTAACACTCAGAGCTAACCTGCGCTGGAGAGAGAGTGTGTGAGGAAGCAGGAAATCAAAAGGAAGTCACCTTGTGGTAAACCTGAGAGAGAGAAAGAGGTCTGTTTGGTATTTTGAGCAGAACACTTCATAGACATGTTATTTTATATATTTGTATTTATCTGAGACCCATAATACATGCCTAACAATAGCATGATAGGAGACCTTTAAACACTCACAACATAACCAAATAGAAACCATTAAAGCACAGACACAGAGGTGGTTGGAGTTAAATGTAAACATAATAAGGTATATTTTTGAAACGGTGTGTTCATGGACACAGGACATTGCAGAAAACACAGACTTTGTGTACCATCAGGTACAACTGGCATGACTTACAGAACTTCATTAGATGTCCATGACTCCCATAGCAGAACCAATGGGGCAGATACACAGCATCACGACATGCCCTTACTTCCCACCAGCTACTTCATGTCGTCAACAGTGACGTCAGCTCTGTTCGCAACGGTCTTATACTTTAATTTCCAAATACGTAGAACGAGACTCGGACAACACACAAGTCCAACGGTGCATTCAGGTGCTTCTTGGTTGGTCTTTTTCACCGGGTTGAGAAGTCGGTCTCGTGCATCAGGTTAAAGTCGTACGGATGACACCAAGAAGATGCTTTTATACATATTAAAGTTTGGAGTCTTTAAACAAGACGTACATACATATGTTTTCCAAACGCTTTCACATGTTCTCTCCCGAAACACATTTTTCTGATTATGAATGCACCACAAATGCACCATTTTCACAATGTTATCATATTTCACATCAGCAGGGTCCTTGCTTCACACTTCCACCATTTGTTATGAACATTGTCGTAGTACTGTATCCACAAACAGACTCCGGTGCGTTCAGGAGCTTTAAATCTCTGAATTGCTGTTTCTTGGGGTACATTTGTCTGATTATTCCGACACCACATGAATGCAGCACGCATCCCGCAATGTCATAGAAAGTAAAACATAATTTGTGTGCCCCTTTAATTCAGATCTGCTCCATAATAGTCATATCTTTCCCCTGAAACGGGACGGTACGTTTTCTGTTATTCCTGCCAAGAAGCGACCGCGCTGAAAGCATCACCTCCCCCACTTGTAGAGGGAATAAATAATACAACTGATCCATGCAAAGCCTTTGTCAGGCCTGTTTCAGGAATTGTCCAAATACTGAAGAGGTATAAACGTCCTCACGAGTAAAACATATCTTTTTAATGTATATTTTAATAAGAAAAAAGACTGCAAGATGACGCCTTCACATTGTCTGATTAACAGTAAAAGATATTCAGCTATTTAAGTATGTTCTTTAAAGAGAGACACTACTTGTCTCTCACTGCTTGTAAATCCAGGCTGAAGACTTTTCTTTTTGCCGCTGCTTTCAATCGAACTATTCACGTCTCACATGGACTTCATGTTCCTTTGTTATTCATGTTTTATTATCTTATTGCTTTTAAATAGTGTTTTTAAATGCCATTTTATAATATGTGTATTAAAGCACTTTGAATTGCCTTGTGTTGAAAGGTGCTTTATAAATAATCTTGCCTTCTCAAAATAGTCTCAGATTAGATTTTGTTCACGTTTTTCCGCCGTGTTTCCTGTGATGGTTTCAGGTGGTGTGTTTGGGGAAGGGGGGTTGAAGGGGTGGGGGGGTAATATGGAGCTTCTGGATGTTGTTGATAGGCGCCCGGCTGCTGCATTATACAGAGGGGTTGTACAACTACATTTTAATCCACTCGTGTTCCTGCCCTGATAAAAGGATTCTCTCCATCTCTTTCTGTTTAATTCACACTATCATCAATCACATGTGTCCTCCGCCCCCCCACCTCTCCCCTGGTTTTGGGGGGTCTGCAGTAGATAGGCTGGGGGTCCCTGAGGGGCTTTGGGACGTGACGGACCACTCACAGATGCCACTGCTGAAATTAAAATGCAAGAGTCTGTGCAAGGTGTTACGATTCTCAGACATGCTCATTTGCAGCGGCCCGTAAAGAGGCTTATCTGAGATTCCACGTAGCAGATTATGTGAATATGATTATAACAACACGCTGTTTGTGAGCGTCGCTACAAGTGAGCAAGACGCTGCGTTTGTGTCTTCCTCCATTGTGTGATGGTGACAGTCGCCACAGGCTACTCAGTAATGAGCCTGTGGAGTAAATATTCACGTCTCTGACAACAGGTCAGACCCTCAGAAACACATGGTTATTTTGTTTGAAAATCTGAGGTGAAGTCATGATAAATACACAGTTATTTTATTGTGAAATCCGAGGTGAAGTCATGATAAATACACAGTTATTTTATTGTGAAGTCTGAGGTGAAGTCATGATAAATACACAGTTATTTTATTGTGAAGTCTGAGGTGAAGTCATGATAAATACACAGTTATTTTATTGTGAAGTCTGAGGTGAAGTCATGATAAATACACAGTTATTTTATTCTGAAATCCGAGGTGAAGTCATGATAAATACACAGTTATTTTATTGTGAAATCTGAGGTGAAGTCATGGTTATTTTATTGTGAAATCTGAGGTGAAGTCATGATAAATACACAGTTATTTTATTGTGAAATCTGAGGTGAAGTCATGGTTATTTTATTGTGAAATCTGAGGTGAAGTCATGATAAATACACAGTTATTTTATTCTGAAATCTGAGGTGAAGTCATGGTTATTTTATTCTGAAATCTGAGTTGAAGTCATGATAAATACACAGTTATTTTATTGTGAAATCTGAGGTGAAGTCATGGTTATTTTATTCTGAAATATGAGGTGAAGTCATGGTAAATACACAGTTATTTTATTGTGAAATATGAGGTGAAGTCATGGTTATTTTATTCTGAAATCTAGTATGAAGTCATGGTTATTTTATTCTGAAATATGAGGTGAAGTCATAGTTATTTTATTGTGAAATCTGAGGTGAAGTCATGGTTATTTTATTCTGAAATCTAGTGTGAAGTCATGGTTATTTTATTCTGAAGTCTGAGGTGAAGTCATGATAAATACACAGTTATTTTATTGTGAAGTCTGAGGTGAAGTCATGATAAATACACAGTTATTTTATTGTGAAATATGAGGTGACGTCATGATAAATACACAGTTATTTTATTGTGAAATCTGAGGTGAAGTCATGATAAATACACAGTTATTTTATTCTGAAATCCGAGGTGAAGTCATGATAAATACACAGTTATTTTATTGTGAAATCTGAGGTGAAGTCATGATAAATACACAGTTATTTTATTGTGAAATCTGAGTTGAAGTCATGGTTATTTTATTATGAAATCTAGTGTGAAGTCATGGTAAATACACAGTTATTTTATTCTGAAATCTGAGGTGAAGTCATGATTATTTTATTCTGAAATCTAGTATGAAGTCATGGTTATTTTATTCTGAAATCTGAGGTGAAGTCATGGTTATTTTATTCTGAAATCTGAGGTGAAGTCATGGTTATTTTATTCTGAAATCTGAGGTGAAGTCATGGTTATTTTATTCTGAAATCTAGTGTGAAGTCATGGTAAATACACAGTTATTTTATTCTGAAATCTGAGGTGAAGTCATGATTATTTTATTCTGAAATCTAGTATGAAGTCATGGTTATTTTATTCTGAAATCTGAGGTGAAGTCATGGTTATTTTATTCTGAAATCTGAGGTGAAGTCATGGTTATTTTATTCTGAAATCTGAGGTGAAGTCATGGTTATTTTATTCTGAAATCTGAGGTGAAGTCATGATAAAAACACAGTTATTTTATTGTGAAGTCTGAGGTGAAGTCATGATAAATACACAGTTATTTTATTGTGAAATATGAGGTGAAGTCATGATAAATTCACAGTTATTTTATTGTGAAATCTGAGGTGAAGTCATGATAAATACACAGTTATTTTATTTTGAAATCTGAGGTGAAGTCATGATAAATACACAGTTATTTTATTGTGAAATCTGAGGTGAAGTCATGATAAATACACAGTTATTTTATTGTGAAATCTGAGGTGAAGTCATGGTTATTTTATTCTGAAATCTAGTGTGAAGTCATGGTAAATACACAGTTATTTTATTCTGAAATCTGAGGTGAAGTCATGATTATTTTATTCTGAAATCTAGTATGAAGTCATGGTTATTTTATTCTGAAATCTGAGGTGAAGTCATGGTTATTTTATTCTGAAATCTAGTGTGAAGTCATGGTTATTTTATTCTGAAATCTGAGGTGAAGTCATGGTTATTTTATTCTGAAATCTGAGGTGAAGTCATGATAAATACACAGTTATTTTATTGTGAAATCTGAGGTGAAGTCATGGTTATTTTATTCTGAAATCCGAGGTGAAGTCATGGTAAATACACAGTTATTTTATTGTGAAGTCTGAGGTGAAGTCATGGTAAATACACAGTTATTTTATTGTGAAATCTGAGGTGAAGTCATGATAAATACACAGTTATTTTATTGTGAAATCTGAGGTGAAGACATGATAAATACACAGTTATTTTATTGTGAAATCTAAGGTGAAGTCATGGTTATTTTATTCTGAAATCTAGTATGAAGTCATGGTTATTTTATTCTGAAGTCTGAGGTGAAGTCATGATAAATACACAGTTATTTTATTGTGAAGTCTGAGGTGAAGTCATGATAAATACACAGTTATTTTATTGTGAAATCTGAGGTGAAGTCATGATAAATACACAGTTATTTTATTCTGAAATCCGAGGTGAAGTCATGATAAATACACAGTTATTTTATTGTGAAATCTGAGGTGAAGTCATGATAAATACACAGTTATTTTATTGTGAAATCTGAGGTGAAGTCATGGTTATTTTATTATGAAATCTAGTGTGAAGTCATGGTAAATACACAGTTATTTTATTCTGAAATCTGAGGTGAAGTCATGATTATTTTATTCTGAAATCTAGTATGAAGTCATGGTTATTTTATTCTGAAATCTGAGGTGAAGTCATGGTTATTTTATTCTGAAATCTAGTGTGAAGTCATGGTTATTTTATTCTGAAATCTGAGGTGAAGTCATGGTTATTTTATTCTGAAATCTGAGGTGAAGTCATGATAAATACACAGTTATTTTATTGTGAAATCTGAGGTGAAGTCATGGTTATTTTATTCTGAAATCCGAGGTGAAGTCATGGTAAATACACAGTTATTTTATTGTGAAGTCTGAGGTGAAGTCATGGTAAATACACAGTTATTTTATTGTGAAATCTGAGGTGAAGTCATGATAAATACACAGTTATTTTATTGTGAAATCTGAGGTGAAGACATGATAAATACACAGTTATTTTATTGTGAAATCTAAGGTGAAGTCATGGTTATTTTATTCTGAAATCTAGTATGAAGTCATGGTTATTTTATTCTGAAGTCTGAGGTGAAGTCATGATAAATACACAGTTATTTTATTGTGAAGTCTGAGGTGAAGTCATGATAAATACACAGTTATTTTATTGTGAAATATGAGGTGACGTCATGATAAATACACAGTTATTTTATTGTGAAATCTGAGGTGAAGTCATGATAAATACACAGTTATTTTATTCTGAAATCCGAGGTGAAGTCATGATAAATACACAGTTATTTTATTGTGAAATCTGAGGTGAAGTCATGGTTATTTTATTCTGAAATCTAGTATGAAGTCATGGTTATTTTATTCTGAAATCTGAGGTGAAGTCATGGTTATTTTATTCTGAAATCTGAGGTGAAGTCATGATAAATACACAGTTATTTTATTGTGAAATCTGAGGTGAAGCCATGGTTATTTTATTCTGAAATCTAGTGTGAAGTCATGGTTATTTTATTCTGAAATCCGAGGTGAAGTCATGGTAAATACACAGTTATTTTATTGTGAAGTCTGAGGTGAATTCATGATAAATACACAGTTATTTTATTGTGAAATCTGAGGTGAAGTCATGATAAATACACAGTTATTTTATTGTGAAATCTAAGGTGAAGTCATGGTTATTTTATTCTGAAATCTAGTATGAAGTCATGGTTATTTTATTCTGAAATCTGAGGTGAAGACATGATAAATACATAGTTATTTTATTGTGAAATCTGAGGTGAAGACATGATAAATACTCAGTTATTTTATTGTGAAATCTGAGGTGAAGTCATGGTTATTTTATTCTGAAATCTAGTATGAAGTCATGGTTATTTTATTGTAATCTGAGGTGAAGTCATGGTTATTTTATTCTGAAATCTAGTATGAAGTCATGGTTATTTTATTCTGAAATCTGAGGTGAAGACATGATAAATACATAGTTATTTTATTGTGAAATCTGAGGTGAAGACATGATAAATACTCAGTTATTTTATTGTGAAATCTGAGGTGAAGTCATGGTTATTTTATTCTGAAATCTAGTATGAAGTCATGGTTATTTTATTGTAATCTGAGGTGAAGTCATGGTTATTTTATTCTGAAATCTAGTATGAAGTCATGGTTATTTTATTCTGAAATCTGAGGTGAAGTCATGATAAATACACAGTTATTTTATTGTGAAATCTGAGGTGAAGACATGATAAATACTCAGTTATTTTATTGTGAAATCTGAGGTGAAGTCATGGTTATTTTATTCTGAAATCTAGTATGAAGTCATGGTTATTTTATTCTGAAATTTGAGGTGAAGTCATGGTTATTTTATTCTGAAATCTGAGGTGAAGTCATGATAAATACACAGTTATTTTATTGTGAAATCTGAGGTGAAGCCATGGTTATTTTATTCTGAAATCTAGTGTGAAGTCATGGTTATTTTATTCTGAAATCCGAGGTGAAGTCATGGTAAATACACAGTTATTTTATTGTGAAGTCTGAGGTGAATTCATGATAAATACACAGTTATTTTATTGTGAAATCTGAGGTGAAGTCATGATAAATACACAGTTATTTTACTCTGAAGTCTGAGGTGAAGTCATGATAAATACACAGTTATTTTATTGTGAAGTCTGAGGTGAAGTCATGATAAATACACAGTTATTTTATTGTGAAATCTGAGGTGAAGTCATGGTAAATACACAGTTATTTTATTCTGAAATCTGAGGTGAAGTCATGGTTATTTTATTCTGAAATCTAATGTGAAGTCATGGTTATTTTATTCTGAAATCTAATATGAAGTCATGGTTATTTTATTCTGAAATCTGAGGTGAAGTCATGGTTATTTTATTCTGAAATCTGAGGTGAAGTCATGGTTATTTTATTCTGAAATCTAGTGTGAAGTCATGGTTATTTTATTCTGAAATCTAGTGTGAAGTCATGGTTATTTTATTGTGAAATCTGAGGTGAAGTCATGGTTATTTTATTCTGAAATCTGAGGTGAAGTCATGATAAATACACAGTTATTTTATTGTGAAATCTGAGGTGAAGTCATGGTTATTTTATTCTGAAATCTGAGGTGAAGTCATGATAAATACACAGTTATTTTATTCTGAAATCCGAGGTGCAGTCATGGTAAATACAGTTATTTTATTGTGAAGTCTGAGGTGAATTCATGATAAATACACAGTTATTTTATTGTAAAATCTGAGGTGAAGTCATGATAAATACACAGTTATTTTATTGTGAAATCTGAGGTGAAGTCATGATAAATACACAGTTATTTTATTGTGAAATCTGAGGTGAAGTCATGGTTATTTTATTCTGAAATCTAGTATGAAGTCAAGGTTATTTTATTGTGAAATCTAGTATGAAGTCATGGTTATTTTATTGTGAAATCTGAGGTGAAGTCATGGTAAATACACAGTTATTTTATTCTGAAATCTGAGGTGAAGTCATGGTTATTTTATTCTGAAATCTAATGTGAAGTCATGGTTATTTTATTCTGAAATCTAATATGAAGTCATGGTTATTTTATTCTGAAATCTGAGGTGAAGTCATGGTTATTTTATTCTGAAATCTGAGGTGAAGTCATGGTTATTTTATTCTGAAATCTGAGGTGAAGTCATGGTTATTTTATTCTGAAATCTAGTGTGAAGTCATGGTTATTTTATTCTGAAATCCGAGGTGAAGTCATGGTAAATACACAGTTATTTTATTGTGAAGTCTGAGGTGAATTCATGATAAATACACAGTTATTTTATTGTGAAATCTGAGGTGAAGTCATGGTTATTTTATTCTGAAATCTAGTGTGAAGTCATGGTTATTTTATTGTGAAATCTGAGGTGAAGTCATGGTTATTTTATTCTGAAATCTGAGGTGAAGTCATGATAAATACACAGTTATTTTATTCTGAAATCCGAGGTGAAGTCATGGTAAATACAGTTATTTTATTGTGAAGTCTGAGGTGAATTCATGATAAATACACAGTTATTTTATTGTAAAATCTGAGGTGAAGTCATGATAAATACACAGTTATTTTATTGTGAAATCTGAGGTGAAGTCATGATAAATACACAGTTATTTTATTGTGAAATCTGAGGTGAAGTCATGATAAATACACAGTTATTTTATTGTGAAATCTGAGGTGAAGTCATGGTTATTTTATTCTGAAATCTAGTATGAAGTCAAGGTTATTTTATTGTGAAATCTAGTATGAAGTCATGATTATTTTATTGTGAAATCTGAGGTGAAGTCATGGTAAATACACAGTTATTTTATTCTGAAATCTGAGGTGAAGTCATGGTTATTTTATTCTGAAATCTAATGTGAAGTCATGGTTATTTTATTCTGAAATCTAATATGAAGTCATGGTTATTTTATTCTGAAATCTGAGGTGAAGTCATGGTTATTTTATTCTGAAATCTGAGGTGAAGTCATGGTTATTTTATTCTGAAATCTGAGGTGAAGTCATGGTTATTTTATTCTGAAATCTAGTGTGAAGTCATGGTTATTTTATTCTGAAATCTAGTGTGAAGTCATGGTTATTTTATTGTGAAATCTGAGGTGAAGTCATGGTTAGTTTATTCTGAAATCTGAGGTGAAGTCATGATAAATACACAGTTATTTTATTCTGAAATCCGAGGTGAAGTCCTGGTAAATACAGTTATTTTATTGTGAAGTCTGAGGTGAATTCATGATAAATACACAGTTATTTTATTGTAAAATCTGAGGTGAAGTCATGATAAATACACAGTTATTTTATTGTGAAATCTGAGGTGAAGTCATGATAAATACACAGTTATTTTATTGTGAAATCTGAGGTGAAGTCATGATAAATACACAGTTATTTTATTGTGAAATCTGAGGTGAAGTCATGGTTATTTTATTCTGAAATCTAGTATGAAGTCAAGGTTATTTTATTGTGAAATCTAGTATGAAGTCATGGTTATTTTATTGTGAAATCTGAGGTGAAGTCATGGTAAATACACAGTTATTTTATTCTGAAATCTGAGGTGAAGTCATGGTTATTTTATTCTGAAATCTAATGTGAAGTCATGGTTATTTTATTCTGAAATCTAATATGAAGTCATGGTTATTTTATTCTGAAATCTGAGGTGAAGTCATGGTTATTTTATTCTGAAATCTGAGGTGAAGTCATGGTTATTTTATTCTGAAATCTGAGGTGAAGTCATGGTTATTTTATTCTGAAATCTAGTGTGAAGTCATGGTTATTTTATTCTGAAATCTAGTGTGAAGTCATGGTTATTTTATTGTGAAATCTGAGGTGAAGTCATGGTTAGTTTATTCTGAAATCTGAGGTGAAGTCATGATAAATACACAGTTATTTTATTGTGAAATCTAGTGTGAAGTCATGGTTATTTTATTCTGAAATCCGAGGTGAAGTCATGGTAAATACAGTTATTTTATTGTGAAGTCTGAGGTGAATTCATGATAAATACACAGTTATTTTATTGTAAAATCTGAGGTGAAGTCATGATAAATACACAGTTATTTTATTGTGAAATCTGAGGTGAAGTCATGATAAATACACAGTTATTTTATTGTGAAATCTGAGGTGAAGTCATGGTTATTTTATTCTGAAATCTAGTATGAAGTCATGGTTATTTTATTGTGAAATCTGAGTTGAAGTCATGATAAATACACAGTTATTTTATTCTGAAATCTGAGGTGAAGTCATGGTTATTTTATTCTGAAATCTAGTATGAAGTCATGGTTATTTTATTCTGAAATCTGAGGTGAAGTCATGGTTATTTTATTCTGAAATCTAGTATGAAGTCAAGGTTATTTTATTGTGAAATCTAGTATGAAGTCATGGTTATTTTATTCTGAAATCTGAGGTGAAGTCATGGTTATTTTATTCTGAAATCTAGTGTGAAGTCATGTTAAATACACGGTGGTACGGACAAGTGCTGCTTCTCTCTTCTATCACTGTCTCTTATTTTATTAAACCTTTAATTTGAAAAAACTACATTAATGTAAAAATAATAAATAAATAAAAGTGTGCAATAAAAAGATAAAATTAAAAAAACAATATTTATATAATCATGAGAATTGAACGTAACAATGTGCAATTAAAAGTAAATAAAATGGAGCATGTGCCCAGATTAAGTATGCACATCTCTGCAGGTCAGCCCTCAGAGGAGCGAACCATCAAACCTCAAAGAGATGAAGTTACAGCTGCTGAAGTGTTGACGTTGCTTCCTTCTCGTCTAAAAGCGTCTGCGAGTCTTTGTCTTCCTCTGATTCTCCGCTCTCTTCATGTGACAGCTCATACTGAACACAAATAGCATGTTTGTGTGGAAAAAAGAGCCTATGTTCCTGACGTTTTGATAAAAGTAAAGATTTGTCACTCCAACACCATCACCGTTATCTCTCTGTCCCACAGAGGAGCACCTAATGTTATTCATCACGTAGCCATCTTGATCTGTACCAACAATATGCCAACCTGCACACACACAGAAGTACGTGCATTACATAGGTTTTAAAAGGACTGGCTTTGTTCCAGGGTTGTGCTTCACATCTTCGCATTATAACCGCCAACAGGTCACTTGTCCTCGTATGCAGGACAGAAATACATATTTAGAGATGCAGTCGGGTTTATAAGAGCTCTAAGGGTAATGAATAGTTATTCGGTTGGGAACAGGTAGCCAAAGTAGAGACACTATGAAGGAGCGTATAGAGAGTTTTCGCTAGACATGTTCTTTGCATTTTGTAGTTTTTCTCGTACCGTGAATGTAAGGAAATGAAAACATGTTTGATGATGCTATAATCAAAGGAGAGGAGGGTTAGGGCTAAGGGTTAGTTCCAGAGTTAGTCTTCACATCTTCGCATGATAACCGCCAACAGGTCACTTCTGCCTCCTCGTATGCAGGACAGAAATACATATTTAGAGATGCAGTCGGGTTTATAAACAGCTTTAATGGTAATGAGTACAATAGTTATTCGATTGGGAACTGGTAGCCAAAGTAAAGACACTATTGGCGCGTTTCCACTGCAGGCCTCGCACGGCCTCGCACGGTTTGGTTAGGCCTTAGCCGTTAGCTTAGCCAAGCTCCATTCAGAAAACACGCATTTTAAAGGGTTTTTCGCCTGCCGTCTGTCTGCAGACTTGTCAAAGCATTAATTCATGGTTTTTACTAACCGGTATCAGTATGTTGTTACTTCGGCATCATTTAGAAACGTGTATTACAATTAAATCACGGTCAAATATGTTCATCTTGTTGTAGTTGTAGCCCCCTGGCCAGCGATTCTCTCTCGAGTTTAGCATACTCAGCCCGACTCAGCCTGGTTGTTCCTGGCCCTAGAACCACGATTTAGTCGGGCCAGAAAAAAGGTGAAAAAGTAGCCCCGGGCCAAAACTAGGCCAAGTGGAAGCGCAAACAAAAACGGGCCCTCCACGGCTCGGCACGCTTAAAGCGAGCTACCTGCTGCAGTGGAAACGCGCCATATGAAGGAGCGTATAGAGAGTATTCGCTAGCTGTATTCTTTGCATTTTGTAGTTTTTCCCGTACCGTGAATGTAAGGAAATGAAAAAGATTCACAAATCTGTTTGGCTCTCGTGAGACAAGGTCATGAAAATGTCCAGCTCCATTTGAATAAATTGAACTCTAGCGTTAACATCTTCGTCACTTGCTTTATGTGTACCGTCTGGTCAGAATTAGCAGTGGTTATTCTAGAAAGATATAGTATGAGGTTGTGTTGTAGTCAAGACCACCTTAACCAAGACCTGAGGTGAAGACCAAGTGTCGTGTAATCGTGCCTCGCCAAACAAACGTCCAGTTTAAATGCACCATAAGACCCCTACACATCCCCCTGACGTTAAGAAAAACCTGGACCCTGTGTGGGGTCTTAGCCCCTCAGAACCCAGTGGACAGAACTCCAATAGAGCGGTGCAGGGATGAGTCCTAAAACCCGGAAGTGAGTCAGCATTTCTCCACTTCCTGTTCCCTCGTCTCAGAGCCAATGGGATCTCTCCGTAGGGTTTAGGAAAGTATCTGAACTAAGGTCTGTGGTTGAGACACATCGAAGAGATGGTTCACGTTTTGTTCTACATTAAATCATCAGCAGTGACCCCGCTGGTGATTTCTGAAGAGTGGACGTGTCTGAAAAACGATGGTTGTTACCAAGTGGCTGAATAGGACTACGGAAGTCGTGGAGGTCGTTGTACGTCATTACGCCGAACACGTGAACACTCCTCTGAGTTAGTTTCTGTTCTGCTTGAAAGCCAGTCCCTGCCTCCTGCAGAGTGCTCAAACAAACGCTTCAACTCGTTCCATCTAGAATCTGTGTGTTTGAATCTGGATCTGAAGTCGGCGTGACGTTGAAGTCGTGCTGCTGGACTCGCCTGTAGTTCATAGCATAACGTTAGCATGTAGCTTCTGGACATTAGATTTATGATTCGGACGTTATGAAAGTAGCCGTGTGGAGATGATCCGGCTGAACAGAACGTGCATTCATCAAACAGGTTTGTTTCCACAGACTTTATTTTTTACAATATTCCTAAATCCTCTGGAGAGATCCCGTTGCTGTTAGTCGAGGGAACCAGCCGCTTCCTTCAGGGTGAACACGTCCTCCCTGCACCGCTCTATTATCTTTCGTTAACTATGAACAGGGCCGCCGCTTGCGAACAGGCAAGACAGTCAACTGCTTGGGGCCCCGGACCAGAAGGGGGCCCCCAACGAAGGTAGACTTAAGTCAACAGCAACGACAACATGAAACACCCTTTAATGCTTCGTTGTGCTGCTCCGCTCCGGGGGGGGGGGGGGGGGGGTTGAAAAGCTGGTTTGAGGGGCCCCCAGTGAATGTTTGTGTGTGTGTTAGAGTGTGTTCAGTGTGTGTGTTCAGAGTGTGTTCAGTGTGTGTGTTCAGAGTGTGTTCAGTGTGTGTGTTCAGAGTGTGTTCAGTGTGTGTGTTCAGAGTGTGTTCAGTGTGTGTTCAGAGTGTGTGTTCAGAGTGTGTGTTCAGAGTGTGTTCAGTGTGTGTGTTCAGAGTGTGTTCAGTGTGTGTGTTCAGAGTGTGTTCAGTGTGTGTGTTCAGAGTGTGTTCAGAGTGTGTCAGAGTGTGTTCAGAGTTGTTAGAGTGTGTGTTCAGAGTGTGTGTTCAGAGTGTTCAGTGTGTGTGTTCAGAGTGTGTTCAGAGTGTGTTCAGAGTGTGTTCAGAGTGTGTGTTCAGAGTGTGTTCAGAGTGTGTGTTCAGTGTGTGGTTCAGAGTGTGTTCAGAGTGTGTTCAGAGTGTGTTCAGAGTGTGTGTTCAGAGTGTGGTCAGAGTGTGTTCAGAGTGTGTTCAGAGTGTGTTCAGAGTGTGTGTTCAGAGTGTGTGTCAGAGTGTTCAGTGTGGTGTTCAGAGTGTGTTCAGTGTGTGTGTTCAGAGTGTGTTCAGTGTGTGTGTTCAGAGTGTGTTCAGAGTGTGTGGTCAGAGTGTGTGTTCAGAGTGTGTGTTCAGAGTGTGTTCAGTGTGTGTTCAGAGTGTGTTCAGTGTGTGTGTTCAGAGTGTGTTCAGTGTGTGTGTTCAGAGTGTGTTCAGAGTGTGTTCAGAGTGTTCAGAGTGTGTGTTCAGAGTGTGTGTTCAGAGTGTGTGTTCAGAGTGTGTGTTCAGAGTGTGTGTTCAGAGTGTGTGTTCAGAGTGTGTGTTCAGAGTGTGTGTGTTCAGAGTGTGTGTTCAGAGTGTGTGTTCAGAGTGTGTGTTCAGAGTGTGTGTTCAGAGTGTGTGTTCAGAGTGTGTGTTCAGAGTGTGTGTTCAGAGTGTGTGTTCAGAGTGTGTGTTCAGAGTGTGTGTTCAGAGTGTGTGTTCAGAGTGTGTGTTCAGAGTGTGTGTGTTCAGAGTGTGTGTTCAGAGTGTGTGTTCAGAGTGTGTGTGTTCAGAGTGTGTGTTCAGAGTGTGTGTGTTCAGAGTGTGTGTTCAGAGTGTGTGTTCAGAGTGTGTGTTCAGAGTGTGTGTTCAGAGTGTGTGTTCAGAGTGTGTGTTCAGAGTGTGTGTTCAGAGTGTGTGTTCAGAGTGTGTGT
>NW_027263411.1:0-5000 GCF_902827115.2 Pseudochaenichthys georgianus
TGTTTTTAAATATTTTTTGTAGAATATCTTAGGCCCTCAGAGACAGGCTCGCCACTGGTAAAAACCTCTCATACACACGTGTGAAACGCTCTCACAGACACACACAACAGCGCTGCAGTCGGGAAGAAAAGCAATGTGGAGCGAGAGAGCGAGAGAGAGAGAGAGAGAGAGAAAGAGAGCGAGAGAGAGAGAGAGAGAGAGAGAGAGAGAGAGAGAGAGAGAGAGAGAAAGAGAGCGAGAGAGAAAGCACACCTTTATCTATTTAATAAAGTTGTACAAAATAAAGTAAGAAATCATTCCAATGTGTACTATAGGACAGTAAAAAGTTTAAAAGGGGAGTGATTAGTCAAATATGCATAAATAAAAAGAAAGAATGCTAACTAGGTAACATAAGATAAGAATAAACAAGTCAGCCCTGCATCATCTTCTGGTTGTTTTTGTGTTTTTAAGTGGTTGGATTCAATAAAAGAGCTGAACGCCAACAAATATGGTGGACACAAGAAAGACATGTTGCTGGATTCTTAAGGTAACCACTTCTCTTGGTTGGTTATGAAGAAGGAGCATATCAATATATAAATATACACAAATATTTGTTTTGAAATTCAGTTCTGTTGTTAACCTGGTTCTTGAAAAAATATGTCCATAGCTACCGCAAGAATTGCGGCAGAGCATTCTTTTGGAGGTAGTTCTTGATTGCTGGAGACATGGCATATTTGACGCTTTCTCTGGTTTGTTGGAAAGTAAGAAATACCGTCAGCCAGGACGCTTTCCGGAAAAGGCACACTTTTTGTGGATATTGAGTAAGAAATATTGTATTTTACAATTCAATTTCAATAAGCTTGCTAAATTAAACCTTAGGCTTATTGTTTTATACTTTCTTATTACAGGTGTGGACACAAATTGGTTTCACCATTCTGAGTCCTATCGCGAGGAAATGTCCACCATGTTTTGCATTTCGTCTTGTCAGTTTTGCAGAACGCAATTCAAAGATTGTTCAGGTTGGCATACAATGACATAGATAAAGAAGTTCTGTATTTCTGCTTCAGATGCTTTCAGTGCTTACATAGATTGTTCAAAAATGTATCAGTGCACGTCACTCACAGTTAGCTTTAGACAATTAAGTGCTGTCACCATTTGTTTTTTTCAAAGTAACCTAAATGACAGATGGCTGCCACCTGTAATTGATTAGATCTAGAGAGAGTGGAAGTCCAGATTTTACTGAAGAAAAAGGAAATAATTTTGTATTCTCAAATTTAGCTGAAAAATAATAATTGCAGCTTCTTGCAATTTGGATATTGCACTTTCAACTTAAAAATACCAGGATGTCCCACTACATCATGTAAGCAGGAATATATGTGTAAAATGTACTTTTGACTCATTAATATATTAAAGCAGCTTCCAAACAGACAATTATCTAGTGCTCAATGAGAGTATCAGTAGTAGTCTCATACAGTTAAAGACAAACTCTAAATTAATATATTTATAATTGTAATGTAATTGTGTGGTGGTTGCCGTCATTTCATGCAACAGTTGCACTCCATAGCCAGCTGCTGTTGTCACAGTCGTCTGCCGTTTATCCATATCTAAATATTTTGTCGTGTTGACACTTTTTTGGTCTGTCTGCTAAGTGTGGCTGAGCTGAAGTCCCAGTTATTGTCACAGTATGCCACTGATAAAGTTAGCAACCACCTTTTTTAAATGAGATGTAAAAGTTATATAATTAAACATTTTGTTATTCACTGACATTTAATCATTATAGAACCAATATTTAAAAAGTATCTCTATTTTAAACTAAAACTTTAAGGACTTTAAGAAGAAGGACTAAGATGTGTGAACAAAAATCAACAGATTTAGGGATTTTAGGAGTCATGCCTATTGAGGTTTGTAGGCTCGTGTAATATCTGCAGGGCTGCTGGAATAACATCCAGGTAACTGTAAAGCTGATACGGGAAGTGGCTTGCCAGTCTTTTCAACAATTCCAAAATATGGTGGACAGCCTGTATATAGATTTGTTTAAGTTTAATTTAAATATCACTTAACCATAGTATTGAAGATAGCAGATCATTCATAAGATTATACATACAAATGATCAAAATCAAATGTATTATTACATTTACAGCCTTCTGTAGATCAGATCTTTCACTTTTGTGTTGTGCAGGATACGTAGGAGATGGGAAAAGAGGTGTCATTCGGGCTATGTACTCTGAGCATCCTCACCCTGGGTTCTGCAGCCATTTTTGCTCAACGGATGCTGGGAATTTTGAGTAGGAGGTACCTGGTGTTAAGGCCCCGATATTCAAAAACACAGCATTGTTTTTTGCGTTAAAAAACAGGCTAACCTTGACGCTGATTTGGGTGACTTGTGTAATTCGTGGAGAAGCGAAGAGTTGTAGTTTTGGTATACAGGTATAACATACTTTGACAGTAACAAAAACGTTTTTTAAAATAACAAGAATACAGTTTAAAAGGGGAGTGATTTGTAAAATATCCATAAAGAAAAAAGAGTAATCTGCTTACAGTTCTGTTTCATATGGGTGTTGAGAGATGTATCCATTGATCTCTTCATTTTGCTCTCAAAGTGCACCAGATTGATGCTTTTAACTTCAATATTTAAAAACAAATTTGCACACATCTTGTGTCCATATCTTTCTGTTTTGGCGGTCATGCCACAACCGTGTATGCATGCATGCGCGAGTCATTGTAACATATCTGGATTAAGAGGTTGCTTTTTCTTTGCACAGCATGAAAGAAAGGTGAAATGAATGGGCTGTGATTTTAGAATTTTTAAGCAGAAATTGAGTTCAATCATTTGTACGGCCCTTGGAGAAAGTTGTAAAAATTGAAATGGCCCTTGAGAGAAAAAAGTTCCCCACCCCTGATCTAAATAGTAACAGAAACCCTTTATTTGTAACTTAACATCTCTGTCTCCTATCCGTATATTATAAAGAATAGCCAGTTAATTGACGCATTATAGCGCAGTCCTTTGTCAGATGGTATATTACGCTGTTTTTTCTGTTTCCAATAGTTCTCTCTTATTTCACCATACAGGTGTTTGTATCCCTGAATCAGGGTTTCCGCTAGGATTTTTTCTCGTCGGTCAAATGTCCGGGCAGAATTTATTTTTACCGGACTAATTTGAAACTTACCGGTCATATTTCAATAATAATAATAGTTGTGTAGCAGAGTTTCCGTTAGCAGGTAATCACCGGACTATGAGCAGATATGCTTCAGTTTAAAACTCAGTTCAGGCTCATTTTTATATCGCTTCAGTTTATAATCGTAACAGATCGAAACATTCAGATTCATTTTTCAATAAATGATTCCACAAACAACAAACAACATAATTATTACATTCAAACAAACTACTTGTAGTAGATAACGTACATTATTCAGAAGTTTACATCAACTTTGAATAATAACACGAGAGAAACGGATCCTCCCTCCCTCTCTCTCCCTCTCTCTCTCTCTCTCTCTCTCTCTCCCTCTCTCTCCTGACACGCACGTCAGTTTCTCATGCAGCTCGCTAAACAGAGGGCGGGGCTTCAGGTGATCATGCAGAGCTGCGTGTCTCGGTCAGACTCAGCAGCTGATCTGATCTCTCTCTCGCTCCGGTTACACTTCACTCGCGTTTATGTCCATATGGATCAGATCCAGCTCTGCTGATCGGCCTTTATAGAGAGCACCGATCAAACTATTAAGAGTGAATATCGGCCGATAAATGACCGGCGGCCGATCGATCGGAGCCTCCCTAATTATTACCAGACATTTTGACCGTCAGGTTTTGAATTTACCGGTTTTTTATAAATGTTACCAGCTAAAAACCGGTAATTACCGGCTAACGGAAACCCTGCCCTGAATATAAGTAGGCCTATAATGTTAAACAGAACATGCTGTGATGTCGCTCTGTTCAGAGCGACACCATTGTTTCCAAACAACTGGTCTCTGCACGCTTACATTAACCTGCAGTGTCAGATTTTTAATAAAAGAACAGGGAGAGCAGATTCTCCAAACTGTTCCATTTAACGGCTGCTGAGACATGAGGATGCCAGGCTAAAACTTGGCAATATTGATGCGTTATAAATTAGAAACGGGGCAATGTCGATAGAGCATTAAATCCACATTGTGGATCGTCTTATCAGTTATCATTATTAAACATGATTGGATAAAAGTAGAGCTGATTGCCCAAACCTAACTTCTGTATATAAAGGTACACACCCCAAACACAATAACTAACATGTATACATTACTTTGAGCAAAGCTACAAGACTAGTAATACCTTTACACTACACCAATTCATTACACAATTTTGTATGTAAGGATTACACTACCACTATATAGCACTAGTACAACAATATTATCAATAATAAACCCATATCCTAACTGATTTCTGCACTACAGACATCATTAGGATAGGCAACAACAAAGTACTGTTGTTAAATAGTTACATATTTGTCTCTGTTTCAGTCCTGACCCCAGAAGACGCCATAAGCCGCTACAAGCGCGTTCTTGAGGCGGGTAAACAAGGGGAATAATAAAACGGCGGCTTACAGAGCGGTAGGAGTGGACCGCAAAACCATTGCCGACACTGCAGGCGTTGCAGAACTGCATGCCGTGAACCCGGGCATCTACCAAGACATCCGGGGGAACACTGAAGAAGGGGAAGCCCTTCTCCATTTCTCGGAGATGTGTAAAGCTGCCATAAAGGACCAACATTTAGAGGGGAAGGTCCAAGACTTGAAAACCAATGGAGGACTATTATCCATTAATCCAAAGGGGAGGGAGGAAGGAATGGATGTTTTTTTGGTTTGCACTTGTTTTTAGTTTTCTTTATAAAAAGTATTTTTTATTTCCATTTTTTGTTGTTGTTATTTTCATCGTTGTTTGAATAAAAATGTAAAACTTCAGTGGCTGTAGATCCGTCATTGTCATCAACAGTGTTTGTTTGTTGTTAAACTGATTAACCAATGGTAAGGTAATCATTAGGTAATGGGTAACTACTG
>NW_027263411.1:7500-61359 GCF_902827115.2 Pseudochaenichthys georgianus
TATGTGACCTGCCCCACTTCTAAACAAATAAATACAAACAGAAGGTCTGCCCTTCATAATGATAATTTTTTTATTTTTTTGTTCACAGCTAAACATAACAGTATCTTAGGACACTACGAGAAACACACACAAAATACTTATTTCCCACTTGACGGTTAACGGAAAGAAACAAAACGACACCAAAACATCACATGTATAAGGAGAAGAAAAGTGCAACACCCTCATCTGAGTCCTACTGGAGAAGAAGGTGGAAAGCGACACATGATGATAATAATAACAATAACAACAATAACAATGGCAATGGGACGTGCAAATACAGAGGAGACATCACATCAAAGACATCAAAAACATGAAGGACCAGAGGACATAGACTTATTCACATTCTGCTTCATATCGTCCCATCTTTCTTCATTTATGCAACTTCTTTAACTGAAAAATACAAATACAATTCTTTAGATCCTTGTGTTGAGAATTCCACAATTGTACACCAACTACCGAAATACAACAGTAGTCCTTGCATATGGATGCTTAACATTTAATTAACAATCTTTCATTTAACATCAACGCAGACTGCACACCTTCCACATCTCCCTGCAGTCCTTCGGCCCCACCTGGTGGCCGGCTGTGTCTCTGTGTGTGTGTCTCTGTAGAGGCTTCTCAATACTCAAATGTCCCCTCCTCGACTCCTCGGTCCTCCGGTAGTGACCCGGAAATGAATTTCAGCGTGCCATTTTGAAGGACGTCTCATTTCTCTAAATGCACACCGAGGACCGAGGATCGAGCGTCGAGGAGGCTCTCTGGAGGAGCTATAACCGAGGATACACTGATGGTTCCTCCACGGGTCCTCCGCGGATGCATTTCCGGGAACGGTGGAGGCGTGACGCACGGCCGGACTTATCTCAGCCAATCACAGCTCTGCATGCATCCCCTGGATATTATTTTAGAACCTGCTCTCATCGCAACGCGATGTTTACAGAGAGAACAGCTGTGAGGTCCGTGCAGAAAGCAGAGCAGTGTGTAAAATAAATATCACTCAGTATAACAGGCCTACTCTCTTATTTGCTTTAGTTTAGTAGATATCTACAAAGAGTCCAGATGTTTCTAAAACCATTTAGTGCTTCAATAATAAAATACACAACGGCTGTAGCCTGATTATGCTTTAGCAGCTGTAGGTGTGTGTGGTACAGTGTGTAGGTGTGTGTTGTACAGTGTGTAGGTGTGTGTTGTACAGTGTGTAGGTGTGTGTTGTACAGTGTGTAGGTGTGTGTGGTACAGTGTGTAGGTGTGTGTGTTGTACAGTGTGTAGGTGTGTGTTGTACAGTGTGTAGGTGTGTTGTACAGTGTGTAGGTGTGTGTTGTACAGTGTGTAGGTGTGTGTTGTACAGTGTGTAGGTGTGTGTTGTACAGTGTGTAGGTGTGTTGTACAGTGTGTAGGTGTGTGTTGTACAGTGTGTAGGTGTGTGTTGTACAGTGTGTAGGTGTGTGTGGTACAGTGTGTAGGTGCGTGTGGTACAGTATGTAGGTGTGTGTTGTACAGTGTGTAGGTGTGTGTTGTACAGTGTGTAGGTGTGTGTGTTGTACAGTGTGTAGGTGTGTGTGGTACAGTATGTAGGTGTGTGTTGTACAGTATGTAGGTGTGTGTGGTACAGTATGTAGGTGTGTGTTGTACAGTGTGTAGGTGTGTGTTGTACAGTGTGTAGGTGTGTGTTGTACAGTATGTAGGTGTGTGTGGTACAGTATGTAGGTGTGTGTTGTACAGTGTGTAGGTGTGTGTTGTACAGTGTGTAGGTGTGTGTTGTACAGTGTGTAGGTGTGTGTTGTACAGTGTGTAGGTGTGTGTGGTACAGTGTGTAGGTGTGTGTGTTGTACAGTGTGTAGGTGTGTGTTGTACAGTGTGTAGGTGTGTGTGGTACAGTGTGTAGGTGTGTGTGTTGTACAGTGTGTAGGTGTGTGTTGTACAGTGTGTAGGTGTGTGTTGTACAGTGTGTAGGTGTGTGTTGTACAGTGTGTAGGTGCGTGTGTTGTACAGTGTGTAGGTGCGTGTGTTGTACAGTGTGTAGGTGCGTGTGTTGTACAGTGTGTAGGTGTGTGTGTTGTACAGTGTGTAGGTGTGTGTGTTGTACAGTGTGTAGGTGTGTGTGTTGTACAGTGTGTAGGTGTGTGTTGTACAGTGCGCAGATGCCGCGGACAGACGGGTCTCAGTTGGTTTGATGTCCTTACTTTTAATACTTGCAAATACAACTTTTGGCCCGTAATTTCAATTCCCCATTTCAGCGACCAGAGAGAGGGGGGGGGGGAGGGGGGGGTATATCCAGTCTCTGATTGTGTTACGTTATTATGAGAGTGCTCTCATACTTTAAATTGCTTATATTTATATAAATATATGTGTGTCTGTGTGTCCGCATCTGTAGCCTGGTATTGTCTCATTATACCGCACTCTCAATGAACTCAAAGTAAATATGTGGGGGAACAATGTTCAGCTGATCTAACAGAGATTATAAAATATGACGAAACACTCGACAGCTGATGCAGCTGTTGCCACGTCATAATGAACGGACGTCGCTTTAATATGACCGCTCAGAGGAGAGGAGTTCTCATTTCTTTAAACGTCTGCTGCTTCCCCTCCTCTCTCCTCGGTTCCCCTCCTCGGTCCTCCGCTCGCATCTCCTGTGGGCGGGTCTAAGTATCGAGGAGGGGAGTCGAGGAGGGGACATTTGAGTATTGAGAAGCCTCGTGTGTGTGTGTGTGTGTGTGTGTGTGTGTGTGTGTGTGTGTGTGTGTGTGTGTGTGTGTGTGTGTGTCTCTGTGTAGTCATCTCCTGTGTTAATGTGTTTAAAGAGATGTGAGGACATGAGCTCTTTACGCTTCCTTCAACCTGCTGAGTTATTACAGATGTTTTATCTCAAACATTGTTTATTGCAAATAACAACAGATTGTTTAAAGAGGAGTCCTCTCCTCTTCCTGTGGGGTGTTCTATGGGTTTTAGTGCATGTTAATGGTCTGCAAAGGCTAACATCCCTGTGTTCCTCCAGAGGGACTTTGATAATGAACCTCTGAATGCTTCAGAGGATGCTTGGGAGGAGGTGACGTGGTCAGATGAGACCAACTTCCAGATCTTTGGCATCAACTCGACACGCCGTGTTTGGAGGAAGAGGTGCAGGCATGGAGGGGGACATCATGCTCTGGGCTGTGTCTCTGCTCAGGGGACAGGAGGACTCGCTGCCTCGAGGAGAGGATGGAGGGGGACATCATGCTCTGGGCTGTGTCTCTGCTCAGGGGACAGGAGGACTCGCTGCCTCGAGGAGAGGATGGAGGGGGACATCATGCTCTGGGCTGTGTCTCTGCTCAGGGGACAGGAGGACTCGCTGCCTCGGGGAGAGGATGGAGGGGGACATCATGCTCTGGGCTGTGTCTCTGCTCAGGGGACAGGAGGACTCACTGCCTCGGGGAGAGGATGGAGGGGGACATCATGCTCTGGGCTGTGTCTCTGCTCAGGGGACAGGAGGACTCGCTGCCTCGAGGAGAGGATGGAGGGGGACATCATGCTCTGGGCTGTGTCTCTGCTCAGGGGACAGGAGGTCTCGCTGCCTCGGGGAGAGGATGGAGGGGGACATCATGCTCTGGGCTGTGTCTCTGCTCAGGGGACAGGAGGACTCGCTGCCTCAGGGAGAGGATGGAGGGGGACATCATGCTCTGGGCTGTGTCTCTGCTCAGGGGACAGGAGGACTCACTGCCTCGAGGAGAGGATGGAGGGGGACATCATGCTCTGGGCTGTGTCTCTGCTCAGGGGACAGGAGGACTCGCTGCCTCGAGGAGAGGATGGAGGGGGACATCATGCTCTGGGCCGTGTCTCTGCTCAGGGGACAGGAGGACTCGCTGCCTCGAGGAGAGGATGGAGGGGGACATCATGCTCTGGGCTGTGTCTCTGCTCAGGGGACAGGAGGACTCTCTGCCTCGGGGAGAGGATGGAGGGGGACATCATGCTCTGGGCTGTGTCTCTGCTCAGGGGACAGGAGGACTCACTGCCTCGAGGAGAGGATGGAGGGGGACATCATGCTCTGGGCTGTGTCTCTGCTCAGGGGACAGGAGGACTCGCTGCCTCGAGGAGAGGATGGAGGGGGACATCATGCTCTGGGCTGTGTCTCTGCTCAGGGGACAGGAGGACTCGCTGCCTCGAGGAGAGGATGGAGGGGGACATCATGCTCTGGGCTGTGTCTCTGCTCAGGGGACAGGAGGACTCTCTGCCTCGGGGAGAGGATGGAGGGGGACATCATGCTCTGGGCTGTGTCTCTGCTCAGGGGACAGGAGGACTCGCTGCCTCGAGGAGAGGATGGAGGGGGACATCATGCTCTGGGCTGTGTCTCTGCTCAGGGGACAGGAGGACTCTCTGCCTCGAGGAGAGGATGGAGGGGGACATCATGCTCTGGGCTGTGTCTCTGCTCAGGGGACAGGAGGACTCTCTGCCTCGAGGAGAGGATGGAGGGGGACATCATGCTCTGGGCTAAAGGAGAGGCACGTTGAGGTGAGGTGTGTCCTATGTGTGTCCTCTGTGTGACCTCTGTGTGTCCTCTGTGTGACCTCAGTGTGTCCTCTGTGTGTCCTCAGTGTGTCCTCAGTGTGTCCTGATAGAGATTTTGGTGGATTACTGGTCCGCTTTCCAAATCTCCGCGCGTCCCTAACAAGCTGGTTATCATACAGGAAGGAGTCCAGAACATACAAGTATCCGTTAAAACAATAATCTACTTTAATGGTAATATAACAATGCAATACAATCAGTACATTACCAAACAAAGCCATATCATACGCGTAGTGTCAGGAGTAGGCCTCCTCCTGGCCCTGTTCACGGGTCAGGAGTAGGCCTCCTCCTGGCCCTGTTCACGGGTCAGGAGTAGGCCTCCTCCTGGCCCTGTTCACGGGTCAGGAGTATGCCTCCTCCTGGCCCTGTTCACGGGTCAGGAGTAGGCCTCCTCCTGGCCCTGTTCACGGGTCAGGAGTAGGCCTCCTCCTGGCCCTGTTCATGGGTCAGGAGTATGCCTCCTCCTGGCCCTGTTCACGGGTCAGGAGTAGGCCTCCTCCTGGCCCTGTTCACGGGTCAGGAGTAGGCCTCCTCCTGGCCCTGTTCATGGGTCAGGAGTATGCCTCCTCCTGGCCCTGTTCACGGGTCAGGAGTAGGCCTCCTCCTGGCCCTGTTCACGGGCTGCCACGACCTTCCGGTCCGGGCGGCGCGAGAAGAGAGAGAGAACAAAAAGATGCATGGCTCTCAAATACCAACAGAAACAGGAAGGGGTGGAGTTTACTCAGCCTCCACACCCCCCCCCACATCCCAGAGACCTCAGATGTGTCTTAAAGGATATTTAAGATAACACAAATATTTCATCTCTCATATCTCCAACTTCTGGTTACACAGAATACAAAGTAATTAAACCCACACATATACTATTCCAGATATGTAGCCTTCCCTGAAACATGACATGCTAGAGATCTTAAGCAGAATATACTCTCCCCCCACCCAGCACCCTGTCCTGCATGCCTACACCTCCCCCACAGGGCAATAACACCCTGTTTACTCTAAACAGCCCTTGTTCAGAGCCATTTGAGTCCTCACCTTTCTGAAAGGATGAAACAGAGAAATCAATATGAAACACAAACACAGGTATTGTTTGAACAGTATTCACTAAACTGCTACTATTGATAATTACCAGAGAAACTCAAGGGACCTCTTTTAATATCTGGACATTGCAACAAGACTTTCTGCCATTTCAAATGTAACACACTTCTTAAATATCAGATGATAATACTCTGCAGTCCTCAGTGTGTCCTCAGTGTGTCCTCAGTGTGTCCTCAGTGTGTCCGCTGTGTGTCCTCAGTGTGTCCTCAGTGTGTCCGCTGTGTGTCCTCTGCAGTCCTCAGTGTGTCCTCAGTGTGTCCGCTGTGTGTCCGCTGTGTGTCCGCTGTGTGTCCGCTGTGTGTCCTCTGTGTGTCCTCAGTGTGTCCTCAGTGTGTCCTCAGTGTGTCCTCTGTGTGTCCTCAGTGTGTCCTCAGTGTGTCCGCTGTGTGTCCTCTGTGTGTCCTCAGTGTGTCCTCAGTGTGTCCTCAGTGTGTCCGCTGTGTGTCCTCAGTGTGTCCTCAGTGTGTCCGCTGTGTGTCCGCTGTGTGTCCGCTGTGTGTCCTCTGTGTGTCCGCTGTGTGTCCTCAGTGTGTCCGCTGTGTGTCCTCAGTGTGTCCGCTGTGTGTCCGCTGTGTGTCCTCAGTGTGTCCTCAGTGTGTCCGCTGTGTGTCCTCTGTGTGTCCTCAGTGTGTCCTCAGTGTGTCCGCTGTGTGTCCTCAGTGTGTCCTCAGTGTGTCCTCAGTGTGTCCGCTGTGTGTCCTCAGTGTGTCCTCAGTGTGTCCTCAGTGTGTCCGCTGTGTGTCCGCTGTGTGTCCTCAGTGTGTCCTCAGTGTGTCCTCAGTGTGTCCTCAGTGTGTCCTCAGTGTGTCCGCTGTGTGTCCGCTGTGTGTCCGCTGTGTGTCCGCTGTGTGTCCTCTGTGTGTCCTCTGTGTGTCCGCTGTGTGTCCTCAGTGTGTCCGCTGTGTGTCCTCAGTGTGTCCTCAGTGTGTCCTCAGTGTGTCCGCTGTGTGTCCTCAGTGTGTCCTCAGTGTGTCCTCAGTGTGTCCTCAGTGTGTCCGCTGTGTGTCCTCAGTGTGTCCTCAGTGTGTCCTCAGTGTGTCCTCAGTGTGTCCGCTGTGTGTCCTCAGTGTGTCCTCAGTGTGTCCTCAGTGTGTCCGCTGTGTGTCCTCAGTGTGTCCTCAGTGTGTCCTCAGTGTGTCCTCAGTGTGTCCTCAGTGTGTCCTCAGTGTGTCCTCAGTGTGTCCGCTGTGTGTCCTCAGTGTGTCCTCAGTGTGTCCGCTGTGTGTCCTCTGTGTGTCCTCTGTGTGTCCTCAGTGTGTCCGCTGTGTGTTCTCTGTGTGTCCTCAGTGTGTCCGCTGTGTGTCCTCAGTGTGTCCTCAGTGTGTCCTCTGTGTGTCCTCTGTGTGTCCTCTGTGTGTCCTCTGTGTGTCCTCAGTGTGTCCTCTGTGTGTCCTCAGTGTGTCCGCTGTGTGTTCTCTGTGTGTCCTCAGTGTGTCCGCTGTGTGTCCTCAGTGTGTCCTCTGTGTGTCCTCTGTGTGTCCTCAGTGTGTCCGCTGTGTGTTCTCTGTGTGTCCTCAGTGTGTCCGCTGTGTGTCCTCAGTGTGTCCTCAGTGTGTCCTCAGTGTGTCCTCTGTGTGTCCTCTGTGTGTCCTCTGTGTGTCCTCTGTGTGTCCTCTGTGTGTCCTCAGTGTGTCCAACAACAACAACAAAGAACTAGCACACGTTCTGCAAGGTGATCACATTTGATAAGAACGTAAGTGGTCTGTTAGAAGTCGTCATGGGCCGTGCATCGGCAGCATGGACACATCCAGAATCTGCGGATGAGGCTAAATAAGCGTACTCACTTTTCCACGTGTGTAAATGTAGTTACTTTTCTTCTATAACTAGAAGTGCATCAATGGAATTTTTATTTTATTTTTTAACAGTGCTTTCTTGGACGGCCATGGGACGTGCGTCAACCGGCTCCAAGGTCTCTGTTGAGACAGTCCCCATCCAGCTCCATCCTCCAGAGACATCACCGTGCTTCTCTGAAAGACGTGTGAAGCGTGGAGCGCTCAGACGTCCTCACGGCACACGCCCACTAAGGAGGACCAGCCCACTTCAAAGAGCATCCGTCTAAACTACTCAGAGTTCTAAAACCTGGACAGGTCAACACGTCGCCCCCCTGCTCCTCTCCCAGTAGCCGGTCATCTGCGGGATGCTGGTGGTGGTCGCAGCGATCACCCTGGAGAGGCTGCAGTCGCTCAGAGGGTGCCCGGGGTCCACCACGAACATGGTGCTTTCAGGAGCCTCGGTGGGAGAGAGGCCATGGCGCTTCAGGCACAGTCCCAGGTAGGCGTCCTCGATGAAGATGGGTTTGATGTGAGGGGCGGCTGCCAGGATCTTGGCCGGCAGGTCCAGGGACATGACGTAGGCCATGCCCAGAGGGTACGGCGGGTACTCCGGCTCAGCAATCACATATCTCGGCATGTAGAACTTGTTGAACGGGTTTCTCAACACCGGGCTGTGCCACCACACCAGACCTGTCATGTAGTTCTGTTTGGCCGTGCTGGGATCCAGCAACAGTTTAACCAAATTCTGGACGTGCAGCAACATATCGGCGTCAACCTTCATGACGTAGGACAGCTTGTCGCAGTGCGCAACCAACCACTCCAGCGTCATCATCGTCTTGATGGTCAGATTGTGGTAGCCGTCCGTGAAGTCACTCTGGATCAGGTCCTGGTGCTGCAGGTTTTCCTGTCGGAGCTTCTCCTGCTGCTGCTTGGCATCAGCTCCTGAAGGTAGGCCCAGCATGAAGAGAGTCTCGACCCGCTGACCCAGAACCAGTTTCTCACTTCCCCACGTCCTGCGGATGGTGTCCCGAGCTGCCACGCCCCCGGGGGCCACCGGGACCACCAGGAGCAGGAACGGAGTCGTGGTTTTACACGTCGGGGTGTCGTCCATGATGAATGTGTAGTTTCCTGGGTAGGCCACGTAATACGGCCCAGGACCCCTCCGTGCTGGTGTGTCCCTGCTCCCAGAGCCCCAGTCCGGGTCCAGATAGAGGAGGAGCATGAGCACTGCTCCCACCAGGCAGATGAAGACGTGTGCAAAGCGTCTGCTCTCCATTACGCCTACAAAGAGAAGAGACTCGCGTTATGACGGCTGGCAGCACGACGGCCACACAGAACACACCAGGCTCTACTCATGTTAGGTTATATATATATGGGAGGCGTGTGGCGCAGTGGGTAGAGCGTTGGTGTTGGGACCAGGGGAGAACAGGTTCGAACCCCACAGCGTGTCGATGTGTCCCTGAGACGCTCCACCCCAAGGTGCTCCTGAGGGATCGCCCTCAGTGTGGAGTGTGCGAGTGGCTTTGGATAAAGGCGTCTAACACGTGACACGTGATGAAGTCAGCACGTAAACGGCACTTCCACCTCCTATCGAGCACCTCAGAGGAAAAGCCTTCAGCTCAGAGGACCTCTTCGTACCGTTGTTGCTCCTTCCACACAGCGTTCGATAAGGCGTGAAGACTGAACTGGTAATATAAAGCGTGATTGTGTTAATAGTGTTATGTAGCGTTAACGTTGGAACAGCGATGTGGAGCCTGGCGCCTCAGCCCGACGGCTCCACCACGGGACCCATCGAGAGGACGGCTCTGTCCTTCATTAGGGAGGACACTGATATTAGTTCAATACCAGAGGTGTAAAGTAACCGGGTACATGTACTCAAGTACTGCACTTAAGTACACCTTAGAGGTACTTTACTTGAGTATTTCCAATGTATTCTACTTCATACTTCTACTCCTCTACAGTTCAGAGGTACATGGTGTACTTCTACTCCACTACAGTTCAGAGGTACATGGTGTACTTCTACTCCACTACAGTTCAGAGGTACATGGTGTACTTCTACTCCACTACAGTTCAGAGGTACATGGTGTACTTCTACTCTACTACAGTTCAGAGGTACATGGTGTACTTCTACTCCTCTACAGTTCAGAGGTACATGGTGTACTTCTACTCCACTACAGTTCAGAGGTACATGGTGTACTTCTACTCTACTACAGTTCAGAGGTACATGGTGTACTTCTACTCCACTACAGTTCAGAGGTACATGGTGTACTTCTACTCCACTACAGTTCAGAGGTACATGGTGTACTTCTACTCTACTACAGTTCAGAGGTACATGGTGTACTTCTACTCCTCTACAGTTCAGAGGTACATGGTGTACTTCTACTCTACTACAGTTCAGAGGTACATGGTGTACTTCTACTCCACTACAGTTCAGAGGTACATGGTGTACTTCTACTCACGACAGTTCAGAGGTACATGGTGTACTTCTACTCCTCTACAGTTCAGAGGTACATGGTGTACTTCTACTCCACTACAGTTCAGAGGTACATGGTGTACTTCTACTCCACTACAGTTCAGAGGTACATGGTGTACTTCTACTCTACTACAGTTCAGAGGTACATGGTGTACTTCTACTCCTCTACAGTTCAGAGGTACATGGTGTACTTCTACTCTACTACAGTTCAGAGGTACATGGTGTACTTCTACTCCACTACAGTTCAGAGGTACATGGTGTACTTCTACTCTACTACAGTTCAGAGGTACATGGTGTACTTCTACTCACGACAGTTCAGAGGTACATGGTGTACTTCTACTCCTCTACAGTTCAGAGGTACATGGTGTACTTCTACTCCACTACAGTTCAGAGGTACATGGTGTACTTCTACTGCACTACAGTTCAGAGGTACATGGTGTACTTCTACTCCACTACGGTTCAGAGGTACTTGGTGTACTTCTACTCCTCTTCAGTTCAGAGGTACATGGTGTACTTCTACTCCTCTACAGTTCAGAGATACATGGTGTACTTCTACTCCACTACGGTTCAGAGGTACTTGGTGTACTTCTACTCCTCTTCAGTTCAGAGGTACATGGTGTACTTCTACTCCTCTACAGTTCAGAGATACATGGTGTACTTCTACTCCTCTACAGTTCAGAGGTACATGGTGTACTTCTACTCCTCTTCAGTTCAGAGGTACATGGTGTACTTCTACTCCTCTACAGTTCAGAGGTACATGGTGTACTTCTACTCCACTACAGTTCAAAGGTACATGGTGTACTTCTACTCCACTACAGTTCAGAGGTACATGGTGTACTTCTACTCCTCTACAGTTCAGAGGTACATGGTGTACTTCTACTCCACTACAGTTCAGAGGTACATGGTGTACTTCTACTCCACTACAGTTCAGAGGTACATGGTGTACTTCTACTCCTCTACAGTTCAGAGGTACATGGTGTACTTCTACTCCACTACAGTTCAGAGGTACATGGTGTACTTCTACTCCACTACAGTTCAGAGGTACATGGTGTACTTCTACTCACGACAGTTCAGAGGTACATGGTGTACTTCTACTCCTCTACAGTTCAGAGCTACATGGTGTACTTCTACTCCTCTACAGTTCAGAGGTACATGGTGTACTTCTACTCCTCTACAGTTCAGAGGTACATGGTGTACTTCTACTCCTCTACAGTTCAGAGGTACATGGTGTACTTCTACTCCACTACGGTTCAGAGGTACTTGGTGTACTTCTACTCCTCTTCAGTTCAGAGGTACATGGTGTACTTCTACTCCTCTACAGTTCAGAGATACATGGTGTACTTCTACTCACGACAGTTCAGAGGTACATGGTGTACTTCTACTCCTCTACAGTTCAGAGGTACATGGTGTACTTCTACTCCTCTTCAGTTCAGAGGTACATGGTGTACTTCTACTCCTCTACAGTTCAGAGGTACATGGTGTACTTCTACACACTACAGTTCAGAGGTACATGGTGTACTTCTACTCCTCTACAGTTCAGACGTACATGGTGTACTTCTACTCCTCTACAGTTCAGAGGTACATGGTGTACTTCTACTCCTCTACAGTTCAGAGGTACATGGTGTACTTCTACTCCACTACAGTTCAGAGGTACATGGTGTACTTCTACTCCTCTACAGTTCAGAGGTACATGGTGTACTTCTACTCCTCTACAGTTCAGAGGTACATGGTGTACTTCTACTCCTCTACAGTTCAGAGGTACATGGTGTACTTCTACTCCACTACAGTTCAGAGGTACATGGTGTACTTCTACTCCACTACAGTTCAGAGGTACATGGTGTACTTCTACTCCTCTACAGTTCAGAGGTACATGGTGTACTTCTACTCCTCTACAGTTCAGAGGTACATGGTGTACTTCTACTCCACTACAGTTCAGAGGTACATGGTGTACTTCTACTCCTCTACAGTTCAGAGGTACATGGTGTACTTCTACTGCACTACAGTTCAGAGGTACATGGTGTACTTCTACTCCTCTACAGTTCAGAGGTACATGGTGTACTTCTACTCCTCTACAGTTCAGAGGTACATGGTGTACTTCTACTCCTCTACAGTTCAGAGGTACATGGTGTACTTCTACTCCTCTACAGTTCAGAGGTATATGGTGTACTTCTACTGCACTACAGTTCAGAGGTACATGGTGTACTTCTACTCCTCTACAGTTCAGAGGTACATGGTGTACTTCTACTCCTCTACAGTTCAGAGGTACATGGTGTACTTCTACTCCTCTACAGTTCAGAGGTACATGGTGTACTTCTACTCCTCTACAGTTCAGAGGTACATGGTGTACTTCTACTGCACTACAGTTCAGAGGTACATGGTGTACTTCTACTCCTCTACAGTTCAGAGGTACATGGTGTACTTCTACTCCTCTACAGTTCAGAGGTACATGGTGTACTTCTACTCCTCTACAGTTCAAAGGTACATGGTGTACTTCTACTCCTCTACAGTTCAGAGGTACATGGTGTACTTCTACTCCACTACAGTTCAGAGGTACATGGTGTACTTCTACTCCTCTACAGTTCAGAGGTACATGGTGTACTTCTACACACTACAGTTCAGAGGTACATGGTGTACTTCTACTCCTCTACAGTTCAGAGGTACATGGTGTACTTCTACTCCTCTACAGTTCAGACGTACATGGTGTACTTCTACTCCTCTACAGTTCAGACGTACATGGTGTACTTCTACTCCTCTACAGTTCAGAGGTACATGGTGTACTTCTACTCCTCTACAGTTCAGAGGTACATGGTGTACTTCTACTCCACTACAGTTCAGAGGTACATGGTGTACTTCTACTCCTCTACAGTTCAGAGGTACATGGTGTACTTCTACTCCACTACAGTTCAGAGGTACATGGTGTACTTCTACTCCTCTACAGTTCAGAGGTACATGGTGTACTTCTACTCCACTACAGTTCAGAGGTACATGGTGTACTTCTACTCCACTACAGTTCAGAGCTACATGGTGTACTTCTACTCCTCTACAGTTCAGAGGTACATGGTGTACTTCTACTCCTCTACAGTTCAGAGGTACATGGTGTACTTCTACTCACGACAGTTCAGAGGTACATGGTGTACTTCTACTCCTCTACAGTTCAGAGGTACATGGTGTACTTCTACTCCTCTTCAGTTCAGAGGTACATGGTGTACTTCTACACACTACAATTCAGAGGTACATGGTGTACTTCTACTCCTCTACAATTCAGACGTACATGGTGTACTTCTACTCCTCTACAGTTCAGAGGTACATGGTGTACTTCTACTCCTCTACAGTTCAGAGGTACATGGTGTACTTCTACTCCACTACAGTTCAGAGGTACATGGTGTACTTCTACTCCTCTACAGTTCAGAGGTACATGGTGTACTTCTACTCCACTAAAGTTCAGAGGTACATGGTGTACTTCTACTCCACTACAGTTCAGAGGTACATGGTGTACTTCTACTCCACTAAAGTTCAGAGGTACATGGTGTACTTCTACTCCACTACAGTTCAGAGGTACATGGTGTACTTCTACTCCACTACAGTTCAGAGGTACATGGTGTACTTCTACTCCTCTACAGTTCCGAGGTACACGGTGTACTTCTACTACACTACAGTTCAGAGGTACATGGTGTACTTCTACTCCTCTACAGTTCAGAGGTACATGGTGTACTTCTACTGCACTACAGTTCAGAGGTACATGGTGTACTTCTACTGCACTACAGTTCAGAGGTACATGGTGTACTTCTACTCCTCTACAGTTCAGAGGTACATGGTGTACTTCTACTCCTCTACAGTTCAGAGGTACATGGTGTACTTCTACTCCTCTACAGTTCAGAGGTACATGGTGTACTTCTACTCCTCTACAGTTCAGAGGTACATGGTGTACTTCTACTCCTCTACAGTTCAGAGGTACATGGTGTACTTCTACTGCACTACAGTTCAGAGGTACATGGTGTACTTCTACTCCTCTACAGTTCAGAGGTACATGGTGTACTTCTACTCCTCTACAGTTCAGAGGTACATGGTGTACTTCTACTCCTCTACAGTTCAGAGGTACATGGTGTACTTCTACTCTACTACAGTTCAGAGGTACATGGTGTACTTCTACTGCACTACAGTTCAGAGGTACATGGTGTACTTCTACTCCTCTACAGTTCAGAGGTACATGGTGTACTTTTCCTCCTCTACAGTTCAGAGGTACATGGTGTACTTCTACTCCTCTACAGTTCAGAGGTACATGGTGTACTTCTACTCCACTACAGTTCAGAGGTATATGGTGTACTTCTACTCCTCTACAGTTCAGAGGTACATGGTGTAATTTTCCTCCTCTACAGTTCAGAGGTACATGGTGTACTTCTACTGCACTACAGTTCAGAGGTACATGGTGTACTTCTACTCCTCTACAGTTCAGAGGTACATGGTGTACTTCTACTCCACTACAGTTCAGAGGTACATGGTGTACTTCTACTCCTCTACAGTTCAGAGGTACATGGTGTACTTCTACTCCTCTACAGTTCAGAGGTACATGGTGTACTTCTACTCCTCTACAGTTCAGAGGTACATGGTGTACTTCTACTCCTCTACAGTTCAGAGGTACATGGTGTACTTCTACTCTACTACAGTTCAGAGGTACATGGTGTACTTCTACTGCACTACAGTTCAGAGGTACATGGTGTACTTCTACTCCTATACAGTTCAGAGGTACATGGTGTACTTCTACTCCTCTACAGTTCAGAGGTACATGGTGTACTTCTACTCCTCTACAGTTCAGAGGTACATGGTGTACTTCTACTCCTCTACAGTTCAGAGGTACATGGTGTACTTCTACTGCACTACAGTTCAGAGGTACATGGTGTACTTCTACTCCACTACGGTTCAGAGGTACATGGTGTACTTCTACTCCTCTACAGTTCAGAGGTACATGGTGTACTTCTACTGCACTACAGTTCAGAGGTACATGGTGTACTTCTACTCCTCTACAGTTCAGAGGTACATGGTGTACTTCTACTCCTCTACAGTTCAGAGGTACATGGTGTACTTCTACTCCTCTACAGTTCAGAGGTACATGGTGTACTTCTACTCCTCTACAGTTCAGAGGTACATGGAGTACTTCTACTTCACTACAGTTCAGAGGTACATGGAGTACTTCTACTCCTCTACAGTTCAGAGGTACATGGTGTACTTCTACTCCTCTACAGTTCAGAGGTACATGGTGTACTTCTACTCCACTACAGTTCAGAGGTACATGGTGTACTTCTACTCCACTACAGTTCAGAGCTACATGGTGTACTTCTACTCCTCTACAGTTCAGAGGTACATGGTGTACTTCTACTCCTCTACAGTTCAGAGGTACATGGTGTACTTCTACTCCTCTACAGTTCAGAGGTACATGGTGTACTTCTACTCACGACAGTTCAGAGGTACATGGTGTACTTCTACTCCTCTACAGTTCAGAGGTACATGGTGTACTTTTACACACTAGAATTCAGAGGTACATGGTGTACTTCTACTCCTCTACAGTTCAGACGTACATGGTGTACTTCTACTCCTCTACAGTTCAGAGGTACATGGTGTACTTCTACTCCACTACAGTTCAGAGGTACATGGTGTACTTCTACTCCTCTACAGTTCAGAGGTACATGGTGTACTTCTACTGCACTACAGTTCAGAGGTACATGGTGTACTTCTACTCCTCTACAGTTCAGAGGTACATGGTGTACTTCTACTCCTCTACAGTTCAGAGGTACATGGTGTACTTCTACTCCTCTACAGTTCAGAGGTACATGGTGTACTTCTACTCCTCTACAGTTCAGAGGTACATGGTGTACTTCTACTGCACTACAGTTCAGAGGTACATGGTGTACTTCTACTCCTCTACAGTTCAGAGGTACATGGTGTACTTCTACTCCTCTACAGTTCAGAGGTACATGGTGTACTTCTACTCCTCTACAGTTCAGAGGTACATGGTGTACTTCTACTCCTCTACAGTTCAGAGGTACATGGTGTACTTCTACTCCTCTACAGTTCAGAGGTACATGGTGTACTTCTACTCCTCTACAGTTCAGAGGTACATGGTGTACTTCTACTCCTCTACAGTTCAGAGGTACATGGTGTACTTCTACTCCACTACAGTTCAGAGGTACATGGTGTACTTCTACTCCTCTACAGTTCAGAGGTACATGGTGTACTTCTAGTTCAGAGGTACATGGTGTACTTCTACTCCTCTACAGTTCAGAGGTACATGGTGTACTTCTACTCCTCTACAGTTCAGAGGTACATGGTGTACTTCTACTGCACTACAGTTCAGAGGTACATGGTGTACTTCTACTCCTCTACAGTTCAGAGGTACATGGTGTACTTCTACTGCACTACAGTTCAGAGGTACATGGTGTACTTCTACTCCTCTACAGTTCAGAGGTACATGGTGTACTTCTACTCCACTACAGTTCAGAGGTACATGGAGTACTTCTACTTCACTACAGTTCAGAGGTACATGGAGTACTTCTACTCCTCTACAGTTCAGAGGTACATGGTGTACTTCTACTCCTCTACAGTTCAGAGGTACATGGTGTACTTCTACTCCACTACAGTTCAGAGGTACATGGTGTACTTCTACTCCACTACAGTTCAGAGCTACATGGTGTACTTCTACTCCTCTACAGTTCAGAGGTACATGGTGTACTTCTACTCCTCTACAGTTCAGAGGTACATGGTGTACTTCTACTCACGACAGTTCAGAGGTACATGGTGTACTTCTACTCCTCTACAGTTCAGAGGTACATGGTGTACTTTTACACACTAGAATTCAGAGGTACATGGTGTACTTCTACTCCTCTACAGTTCAGACGTACATGGTGTACTTCTACTCCTCTACAGTTCAGAGGTACATGGTGTACTTCTACTCCACTACAGTTCAGAGGTACATGGTGTACTTCTACTCCTCTACAGTTCAGAGGTACATGGTGTACTTCTACTGCACTACAGTTCAGAGGTACATGGTGTACTTCTACTCCTCTACAGTTCAGAGGTACATGGTGTACTTCTACTCCTCTACAGTTCAGAGGTACATGGTGTACTTCTACTCCTCTACAGTTCAGAGGTACATGGTGTACTTCTACTCCTCTACAGTTCAGAGGTACATGGTGTACTTCTACTCCTCTACAGTTCAGAGGTACATGGTGTACTTCTACTCCACTACGGTTCAGAGGTACTTGGTGTACTTCTACTCCTCTTCAGTTCAGAGGTACATGGTGTACTTCTACTCCTCTACAGTTCAGAGATACATGGTGTACTTCTACTCACGACAGTTCAGAGGTACATGGTGTACTTCTACTCCTCTACAGTTCAGAGGTACATGGTGTACTTCTACTCCTCTACAGTTCAGAGGTACATGGTGTACTTCTACTCCACTACAGTTCAGAGGTACATGGAGTACTTCTACTTCACTACAGTTCAGAGGTACATGGAGTACTTCTACTCCTCTACAGTTCAGAGGTACATGGTGTACTTCTACTCCTCTACAGTTCAGAGGTACATGGTGTACTTCTACTCCTCTACAGTTCAGAGGTACATGGTGTACTTCTACTCCACTACAGTTCAGAGGTACACGGTGTACTTCTACTCCACTACAGTTCAGAGGTACATGGTGTACTTCTACTGCTCTACAGTTCAGAGGTACATGGTGTACTTCTACTGCTCTACAGTTCAGAGGTACATGGTGTACTTCTACTCACTACATGTATTTAATACCTTTAGTTACTTCTCAGATGAATGATGGTAAATCTAAACAAGTGTTGAATCAGACTTTAGTTCCACCTGTAAATCCACCAGCTACCCTGCAGTCTACAAAGTACTTCAGACTAGCTGCACCTTCACCAGCTACCCTGCAGTCTACAAAGTACTTCAGACTAGCTGCACCTTCACCAGCTACCCTGCAGTCTACAAAGTACTTCAGACTAGCTGCACCTTCACCAGCTACCCTGCAGTCTACAAAGTACTTCAGACTAGCTGCACCTTCACCAGCTACCCTGCAGTCTACAAAGTACTTCAGACTAGCTGCACCTCCACCAGCTACCCTGCAGTCTACAAAGTACTTCAGACTAGCTGCACCTCCACCAGCTACCCTGCAGTCTACAAAGTACTTCAGACTAGCTGCACCTTCACCAGCTACCCTGCAGTCTACAAAGTACTTCAGACTAGCTGCACCTCCACCAGCTACCCTGCAGTCTACAAAGTACTTCAGACTAGCTGCACCTCCACCAGCTACCCTGCAGTCTACAAAGTACTTCAGACTAGCTGCACCTTCACCAGCTACCCTGCAGTCTACAAAGTACTTCAGACTAGCTGCACCTCCACCAGCTACCCTGCAGTCTACAAAGTACTTCAGACTAGCTGCACCTTCACCAGCTACCCTGCAGTCTACAAAGTACTTCAGACTAGCTGCACCTTCACCAGCTACCCTGCAGTCTACAAAGTACTTCAGACTAGCTGCACCTCCACCAGCTACCCTGCAGTCTACAAAGTACTTCAGACTAGCTGCACCTTCACCAGCTACCCTGCAGTCTACAAAGTACTTCAGACTAGCTGCACCTTCACCAGCTACCCTGCAGTCTACAAAGTACTTCAGACTAGCTGCACCTTCACCAGCTACCCTGCAGTCTACAAAGTACTTCAGACTAGCTGCACCTTCACCAGCTACCCTGCAGTCTACAAAGTACTTCAGACTAGCTGCACCTTCACCAGCTACCCTGCAGTCTACAAAGTACTTCAGACTAGCTGCACCTCCACCAGCTACCCTGCAGTCTACAAAGTACTTCAGACTAGCTGCACCTTCACCAGCTACCCTGCAGTCTACAAAGTACTTCAGACTAGCTGCACCTTCACCAGCTACCCTGCAGTCTACAAAGTACTTCAGACTAGCTGCACCTCCACCAGCTACCCTGCAGTCTACAAAGTACTTCAGACTAGCTGCACCTCCACCAGCTACCCTGCAGTCTACAAAGTACTTCAGACTAGCTGCACCTTCACCAGCTACCCTGCAGTCTACAAAGTACTTCAGACTAGCTGCACCTTCACCAGCTACCCTGCAGTCTACAAAGTACTTCAGACTAGCTGCACCTCCACCAGCTACCCTGCAGTCTACAAAGTACTTCAGACTAGCTGCACCTTCACCAGCTACCCTGCAGTCTA
Source organism: Pseudochaenichthys georgianus (assembly GCF_902827115.2). Classification (NCBI taxonomy): domain Eukaryota; kingdom Metazoa; phylum Chordata; class Actinopteri; order Perciformes; family Channichthyidae; genus Pseudochaenichthys; species Pseudochaenichthys georgianus. The sequence continues at coordinate 26,645 of NW_027263411.1, forward strand.
CAAAGTACTTCAGACTAGCTGCACCTTCACCAGCTACCCTGCAGTCTACAAAGTACTTCAGACTAGCTGCACCTTCACCAGCTACCCTGCAGTCTACAAAGTACTTCAGACTAGCTGCACCTTCCCCAGCTACCCTGCAGTCTACAAAGTACTTCAGACTAGCTGCACCTCCACCAGCTACCCTGCAGTCTACAAAGTACTTCAGACTAGCTGCACCTTCACCAGCTACCCTGCAGTCTACAAAGTACTTCAGACTAGCTGCACCTTCACCAGCTACCCTGCAGTCTACAAAGTACTTCAGACTAGCTGCACCTCCACCAGCTACCCTGCAGTCTACAAAGTACTTCAGACTAGCTGCACCTCCACCAGCTACCCTGCAGTCTACAAAGTACTTCAGACTAGCTGCACCTTCACCAGCTACCCTGCAGTCTACAAAGTACTTCAGACTAGCTGCACCTTCACCAGCTACCCTGCAGTCTACAAAGTACTTCAGACTAGCTGCACCTTCACCAGCTACCCTGCAGTCTACAAAGTACTTCAGACTAGCTGCACCTCCACCAGCTACCCTGCAGTCTACAAAGTACTTCAGACTAGCTGCACCTTCACCAGCTACCCTGCAGTCTACAAAGTACTTCAGACTAGCTGCACCTTCACCAGCTACCCTGCAGTCTACAAAGTACTTCAGACTAGCTGCACCTTCACCAGCTACCCTGCAGTCTACAAAGTACTTCAGACTAGCTGCACCTCCACCAGCTACCCTGCAGTCTACAAAGTACTTCAGACTAGCTGCACCTTCACCAGCTCTGAGAACACTTTATGATCAATCATTATAAAACACATCATATATATTATTCTGAAATGGACCAATCTGCACAACGACTACTTTCACTGTCTTTCACTATATTTAGATGAGAATACTTTCTACTTTTACTTAAGGAACATTTTGAATGCAGGACTTTTACTGAAACAGAGTATTCCTACACTCTGGTACTTCTACTTTTACTCAAGTACAAGATCTGAGTACTTGTACTTTTATTCAAGTACAAGATCTGAGTACTTCTACTTTTACTCAAGTACAAGATCTGAGTTAGGGATGTCCCGATCACCTTTTTTTGCTCCCGATCCGATTCCGATCATTTGATTTTGACAATCTGCCGATACCGATTTTTCCCGATCCGATCTTTATGCAATGCATTAAGAGAGAGAAAGGTAACGGATAACGGCTGGTCATCCAACGCGATGAGTTCAGCTATCTGGCTGTTATTGTGTGGCCTTCTCTCTGTTCTGGGGCCGTTTCTCTTTCCTCTTGAAAGCCTCTGAAAGTGTCGGTTGCTTCAGTGCCGTTCCCCGAGTGGCCGCTGTGTACTCGCCGTGTTGTTGTTGTTGTTTGTTTCTCAGGTAGCGTGTTAGATTGGTCGTGTTGAACGTAGCTCTGTTCTTTCCACCACGTGGAACCTCCTTCTTGCAAACATTGCATCTGGCTGTTACACTGCCTTCGCTTTCAATTTCATAATACTTCCAAACTCCTGACATGTTCTCCGTCCCGACTCCCGAGTCTCCAGCTGGACGTAGCCTCTCGTTAGCTTGCTGCTGCTATTAGACACTGCGCCCACTCTGTTGCTTTCAGAGGAATAAGCAACACATACACGATGTTGTGTAACTTTAAACTAAGTCCTCAGGATGACTTTAAGACGTGAACATGGTCATTTTTGTTTTGTAACATTAAATCAAATAATACAAATTTTTTATATAAAAAAATAATAATAATAATAATTCCCGATCCCCGATTTTTTTCTCCCGATTCCGATCTTTTGAAAATCACGTGATCGGGGATCGGAGCCGGTTCGGAACGTCTCTAGTCTGAGTACTTCTACTTTTACTCAAGCACAAGATCTGAGTACTTTTCCCACCTGTTCAATACAGAAGCCATTTATGCCATTTTAAACCATGTATATACCACCACCATATGTATTTATATACCACCACATGTATTTATATACCACCATCATATGTATTTATATACCACCATATGTATTTATATACCACCACCATATGTATGTATATACCACCACATGTATATACCACCACCACCCTGTGTATTTATATACCACCATTTGTATTTATATACCACCATATGTATTTAAAACCACCATGTGTGTATTTAGGGAGGGGGCAGTGGGTTCTCTGCCAGTCAGGTGAGGTATTACTATTTGACTGGATATCTTTAGAGACGGTGATGAAATGAACCGTCGGGTCAACTGAGGAAGTGAGAGATGTGATCAGGTATCAAGTACGACCTTAAACAGTAAATGTATACACGGTGGTGGGAGAAGTACTCTTATTTACTCTGTACAAATATAATAGTTCAACTATTTCTAAACAACTTTCTTCTACTTATTAGTGTTGCTAAATGTCTTGCCCTACAGTGGTGAAATTAACCAGTGAATTCACGGGTTAGCTGAAGCCGTGAGAAGAGGACGCGCTTCCTGCTTCAGGCTGAGGGTGCTGCTCCATGCAACCCGTCCGAACAGCTCCAACACCGCTCCTCTCTCTCCACTTTCTCTCACCTGTAAGCGTGTTTCCTCGTCTCTGTGAACCTGCTCCGGTTCTCCGGTGGCCGTCCTGTGGAGCTGATATCCGGGTACTCGAGACTCTCCGCGTCACCTCTGGTTCTTCACCTGCCCCGCCCACACCTGGGTTGCGGCCCCCCAGCTGCAGGTTTGACCAAGCCCCCACGAAGTGCGCCGGACACTAGCGGCTTCTCAATACTCAAATCTCCCCTCCTCGACTCCCCTCCTCGATACTTAGACCCGCCCACAGGAGATGCGAGCGGAGGACCGAGGAGGGGAACCGAGGAGAGAGGAGGGGAAGCAGCAGACGTTTAAAGAAATGAGAACTCCTCTCCTCTGAGCGGTCATATTAAAGCGACGTCCGTTCATTATGACGTGGCAACAGCTGCATCAGCTGTCGAGTGTTTCGTCATATTTTATAATCTCTGTTAGATCAGCTGAACATTGTTCCCCCACATATTTACTTTGAGTTCATTGAGAGTGCGGTATAATGAGACAATACCAGGCTACAGATGCGGACACACAGACACACATATATTTATATAAATATAAGCAATTTAAAGTATGAGAGCACTCTCATAATAACGTAACACAATCAGAGACTGGATATATTCCCCCCCCCCCCCCCCCCCCCCCTCTCTCTGGTCGCTGAAATGGGGAATTGAAATTACGGGCCAAAAGTTGTATTTGCAAGTATTAAAAGTAAGGACATCAAACCAACTGAGACCCGTCTGTCCGCCGCATCTGCGCACTGTACAACACACACCTACACACTGTACAACACACACACCTACACACTGTACAACACACACACCTACACACTGTACCACACGCACCTACACACTGTACCACACGCACCGACACTATAGGCCTACCACACACATGCTTGGAACAATCTTCAGCAAGAATTGAAACTGAGCATCTCATTCCTCTGCATGTCTTTAAAGCTAGGCTAAATGAAATGCTTGCTGATACAATGGGCACTTGTAAATGTCTATAACTATGTATCCTGTAAATATAATGTATAATGTCCTTATTGTTTCATGTTTCATGTGGGACCTATATGCTGCAGGTCTCCCTTGAAAAAGAGATCTATGATCTCAATGGGACCAATCTGGTTAAATAAAGGTTTGAAATGAAATGAAAACACCTACAGCTGCTAAAGCATAATCAGGCTACAGCCGTTGTGTATTTTATTGTGAAGCACTAAATGTTCTTAGAAAAATATGGACTCTTTGTAGATATCTACTAAACTAAAGCAAATAGAGTAGGTATGTTATACTGAGTGATATTTATTTTACACACTGCTCTGCTTTCTGCACGGGCCTCACAGCTGTTCTCTCTGTAAACATCGCGTTGCGATGAGAGCAGTTTCTAAAATAATATCCAGGGGATGCATGCAGAGCTGTCATTGGCTGAGATAAGTCCGGCCGTGCGTCACGCCGCCACCGTTCCCGGAAATGCATCCGCGGAGGACCCGTGGAGGAACCATCAGTGTATCCTCGGTTATAGCTCCTCCAGAGAGCCTCCTCGACGCTCGATCCTCGGTCCTCGGTGTGCATTTAGAGAAATGAGACGTCCTTCAAAATGGCACGCTGAAATTCATTTCCGGGTCACTACCGGAGGACCGAGGAGTCGAGGAGTTGAGGAGAGGAAATTTGAGTATTGAGAAGCCTCTTCTGTGTCCAATATTCGTTGTGTCCAAACGGCGGTACTGCAACTTCCGTATCAGTCCGTGACGTCACCCGGCCCAAAAATACTTTTTCCCATTGACTAACATGGGGAAAGTACGGAAGAGGATTAGGGCCACATGAATATTTTTTGTGGGAGGATTTTTAAAAAAATATTTTTTTTTTGTTCTGGGAAAAAAGTCAGAATTCTGACTTTTTTCTCAGAATTCTGACTTTCTTCTCAGAACAAAAAAAATAAAAATTCTTTGGGAGAAAAAAGTCAGAAATACCGGTAACTGTAGAACCAGCTTCAGTGAGAGATTTACACATTGCAGTAGGCAATTCCGCACAAGGATGACCGGAAAATTACAGCCCTTTTGCTTTGCTTTTTTTTTAATTATTGGTTGATCCACAAGATGTGAAATATAGAAACGTAACAAATATCTGCCTGTAATGTGCCAGTGCAAAAACAATTATTAAAGTATCCAAAAATAAGAGATTTTGTTGCACACAACAATGCCTGCAAAACAGATGTTGAGACATAATACAATTTACCTTCAGAATGTCTTTCAGTATCAAAGCAATACTTGCAATCTTAGTAAAAAGCAAACAATTGTAATCATAACTTCTCATAACTAAGATAACTGGTAGAAGACTAGTTCAGTCTGTTTATATGCACATCTGAGAGTTGTGTGTGTGTGTGTGTGTGTGTGTGTGTGTGTGTGTGTGTGTGTGTGTGTGTGTGTGTGTGTGTGTGTGTGTGTGTGTGTGTGTGTGTGTGTGTGTGTGTGTGTGTGTGTGTGTGTGTGTGTGTGTGTGTGTGTGTGTGTGTGTGTATAGGGAAAGTGTGTATGTGTATCTACTTGTTTAGAAGAACCACCCAGTCCACCACTTGAAACTTTAACAAGACATTTGGAATCAAGGCAATGTGACACCTGAGGAAACATTTGATCATAAAACATTTTAAGCATTATTTTAAGATTATGTCTTAATTACTTTTTACACTAGTATAAAATATGTTCTAAATAAACAAGTATGCTTTGAACAAGGCACTTGCTTTGCAACTTTATATTCCAGTCAATGGTCAGATAAGGGGTTAGCTCCACATTCATGCTTTTACACAAGTAATTCACCTGGGTAAGTGGCATATCATTTTACAATTTATACAAAAAGTAAGAGGGAGCAAACAGTACATTGTATTTTACAACTGTCTGTTTCCATATAAGAACAATGAAGCATGCAACTGTTCTTGTTTGAATCCTTAAACATCTTAGCAGTATTAAAAGGTCTTGAATTACATGAACAAATTACATTTCTGTCAAGTCAGGTTTGTGTTCTGCAACTGGAGAATATGTAATGTAGTCAATATGCAAGTTTGTTGTAGTTTGTGAACACACCACCAAAAAAAGTCAGAATTCAGAAGTCAGAATTCTGACAGTTACCGGTATTTCTGAGTTTTTTCTCCCAAAGAATTTTTATTTTTTTTGTTCTGAGAAAAAAGTCAGAATTCTGAGATTAAAGTCAGAATTCTGAGAAAAAAATAAAATATATTTTTTTAAATCCTCCCAAAAAAAATATTCATGTGGCCCTAATCCTCTTCCGTAGGAAAGAGACGTCTGTAAATCGGTGGATAATTTGTAACTGAATAAACTACCCAGTATGAACTATTGTATAGCCGTTATTAGAATCATTAAGTCCTTAAAGTAGTAAAATGCACTAAAAGCCGAATCTAGATTTATTTTCTCTCTGCATTCATTCTAGTGAGCCGAGAGAGAGACCTCGGGGGCCGGGCTTAAGGGGCAACTCAACTGTGCGTGTTTTTTTAGTTTTTTTGTATTGAAACAATAGAGTGGCGAAGTCCCTCCCCTTCCGGGGACCTCAATGGGACCTTATTTCGGAAAAAGTATGTATTGAAGCCAATGGAGAGAGAAAACGTATCTTTCGATACCGTTTGAATTGTGCCACGAATTACACATATGATGTTTGTCAATTTAAAAAATAATTTCCATGTCAAAAAAGTCACAGTTTGTCGTAAAACGGTTGAAATATAAGACTATGAACAATACGCAACTAGAAAGACTACAAATCAAACAATTCAAACGAGATCGAAAGATAATCTTTCTCTCTCCATTGACTTCAATGCATACTTTTTCAGAAATAAGGTCCCATGGAGGAAAGGGAGAGACTTCGGCTCTCTATGATGTCAAATACACAATAAGGCATATAGACATCAATGTTCAACATATTAATTCCAAAAAATAAACTGAGGGCATTTGAACAGAAAGAAGAAAGAAGTGGTCAGAAATTAAAGTGCAGAGAAACTTGTACAATTCTTGGGCTTTTATACTTTTGCATCATTTCATACTTGTTTTGTATCGTCTTATTTCGTTGAGAAAGACAATAAAGACTGGAGACATTTTTAAAAATCGACATTAGTCAATAAAATATTTTGCTAAAATAATCAAATTATTGATTCCAAATTCAGTTTTCTTGTTTTCAGATTGAAAGCTAAATGTTATATTATCATAAGAGCGTAAAGGTTTGCTTGTTATAAGTTAACCAATACAAGGAAGCGTCCCAACATGTTTGAATGATACGTTAACCAATACAAGGAAGCGTCCCAACATGTTTGAATGATAAGTTAACCAATATAAGGAAGCGTCCCAACATGTTTGAATGATAAGTTAACCAATACTGGGAAGCGTCCCAACATGTTTCAATGATAAGTTAACCAATACTGGGAAGCGTCCCAACATGTTTCAATGATAAGTTAACCAATACAAGGAAGCGTCCCAACATGTTTCAATGATAAGTTAACCAATAATGGGAAGCGTACCAACATGTTTGAATGATTTTTTTTTTTTTTTTTTAATTTAACCTTTATTTAACCAGATAAAAGCATTGAGATAGAATCTCATTTGCAATGCTGACCTGGCCAAGAAGGCAGCAACGTTACACATAACACATAACACAAACATATAAAATACAGAGAACATAACTAAGAAAACAAAAGATAAAAAATCAGTCACTACATTGTGCACATTAGGACAGTAAGAAAGGTGCACTACTTATTACTGCAAGAGCATCTGGTGGTAAGGACTTCAGACAACTTTCATTTAAAACATGCTATTGAGACAAGTGCCCTCAGTTTGAGGCGTGATTGGAGGTCATTCCAAGACCAAGGACCATAATAAAAAAGACTCCTTTTCCCAGCCTCAGTCCGCACAGCAGGAACAGGCACTGGATCTGAGGTTGTAAGAGTCACAAACTGGAGCAAATCTGGCACATATGTACAGTGGAAGCTTTCCTAAAATGGCTTTATACATTAATAAAAACCAATGCTGCATCCTACGCATACTAAGTGAGGACCATCCAGTTAGGCTATACAGTTTGCAATGGTGAGTCCTATAGGGTGCATTTGATATATATCGCAGTGCAGCATGGTAGAGTGGGTCAAGTTTGGCCCAAACAGAGGGACAGGCAAATCTTTAAATGGTATCACCGATCATGATAAGTTAACCAATACTGGGAAGCGTCCCAACATGTTTGAATGATAAGTTAACCAATACTGGGAAGCGTCCCAACATGTTTGAATTACGTTGCAAGAAAATAAAAGGTGTTCTAATGTAAGTCTAAATTACAAAATGAGCAGATATTTAAATCTAAACTGAATCTATGGTGTAAGAAATTATTACAAGAGTACATTTCATTAATGATTTTTAAATGTACTTCTTTAGCTTTTGGTGAACCTGGAAAGGAGAGGTAATTGGTTCTTATCTTTATAGACTCATTTGAATACTTTTGAAGAATGTGTTTTCTTCTTAGCTGTGAAGGAAAGCAAATTGAAGTGAGGGCTGTTCTTAATAATTAGTTATTACATTTATTATCTAAAACACTCCTTTAATTCAAACCACCATTCTTTAATAACTATCTTATATTGCCTGTCAGTACATGATATCTCCTAATCAACGCATCAGGTGTTAATAAATCACTTATAGATCCACCAAATGAAAGATTGACCAGATTCCTTCCTCCATCCATTCCTTGTAAAATACTGATTTTCTTCATTAGAATATATCTATTGTTCCAAATTGGAGTAGTATGTGGTGTAAAGTTATGTTTGAATATGAGTTTCCGAGGCATGTGGTGCAGTGGGTTGAGCGTAGGTGTTCGGATCAGGGGTCACAGGTTCAAACCCCACTGCAGTCAGCATGTCGTTGTGTCCCTGAGACGCTTCACCCTAAAGTGCTCCTGTGGGGATCGTCCTCAGTGCTGAGTGTGTGAGTCGCTTTGGATAAAAGCGTCTAACAGGTGACATGTGATGATTAGGAAAACTTGCTGATGGAAAGCAGATGACTTGATGGCAACTTGGAAATGTCAAAGTGGCATCTCAACAGCACATCACCCCCACTCTCTTCAACCTCCACTGGCTCCCGGTCAAGTCCCGCATCACCTACACACTCCTCCCCTCAGTGCCCTCCCCGCAACGCCCCTTCTCTCAACACCTTCACATCAACCCTGTTCAACAAAGCCTTCCAACATTACCTCTCTCTCCCTGCTATGTAACACTTCCATCTCTCTCTCTGCTATGTAACACTTCCATCTCTCTCTGCTATGTAACACTTCCATCTCTCCCTGCTATGTAACACTTCCATCTCTCTCTCTGCTATGTAACACTTCCATCTCTCTCTGCTATGTAACACTTCCATCTCTCCTGCTATGTAACACTTCCATCTCTCTCTGCTATGTAACACTTCCATCTCTCTCTGCTATGTAACACTTCCATCTCTCTCTGCTATGTAACACTTCCATCTCTCTCTCTGCTATGTAACACTTCCATCTCTCCTGCTATGTAACACTTCCATCTCTCTCTCTGCTATGTAACACTTCCATCTCTCTCTCTGCTATGTAACACTTCCATCTCTCTCCTGCTATGTAACACTTCCATCTCTCCTGCTATGTAACACTTCCATCTCTCCCTCTGCTATGTAACACTTCCATCTCTCCTGCTATGTAACACTTCCATCTCTCTGCTATGTAACACTTCCATCTCTCTCTGCTATGTAACACTTCCATCTCTCTCTGCTATGTAACACTTCCATCTCTCCCTAACTCATCTCTCCTGCTATGTAACACTTCCATCTCTCTCTGCTATGTAACACTTCCATCTCTCTCTGCTATGTAACACTTCCATCTCTCCCTCTGCTATGTAACACTTCCATCTCTCCTGCTATGTAACACTTCCATCTCTCTGCTATGTAACACTTCCATCTCTCTCTGCTATGTAACACTTCCATCTCTCTCTGCTATGTAACACTTCCATCTCTCTCTGCTATGTAACACTTCCATCTCTCCTGCTATGTAACACTTCCATCTCTCCTGCTATGTAACACTTCCATCTCTCTCTGCTATGTAACACTTCCATCTCTCCCTGCTATGTAACACTTCCATCTCTCCTGCTATGTAACACTTCCATCTCTCTCTGCTATGTAACACTTCCATCTCTCTCTGCTATGTAACACTTCCATCTCTCTCTGCTATGTAACACTTCCATCTCTCCTGCTATGTAACACTTCCATCTCTCTCTGCTATGTAACACTTCCATCTCTCTCCCTGCTATGTAACACTTCCATCTCTCCCTGCTATGTAACACTTCCATCTCTCCTGCTATGTAACACTTCCATCTCTCTCTGCTATGTAACACTTCCATCTCTCCTGCTATGTAACACTTCCATCTCTCTCTGCTATGTAACACTTCCATCTCTCCTGCTATGTAACACTTCCATCTCTCTCTGCTATGTAACACTTCCATCTCTCTCCCTGCTATGTAACACTTCCATCTCTCTCTCTGCTATGTAACACTTCCATCTCTCTCTGCTATGTAACACTTCCATCTCTCCTGCTATGTAACACTTCCATCTCTCTCTGCTATGTAACACTTCCATCTCTCTCTGCTATGTAACACTTCCATCTCTCTCTGCTATGTAACACTTCCATCTCTCTCCCTGCTATGTAACACTTCCATCTCTCTCTCTGCTATGTAACACTTCCATCTCTCCTGCTATGTAACACTTCCATCTCTCCTGCTATGTAACACTTCCATCTCTCTCTCTGCTATGTAACACTTCCATCTCTCTCTGCTATGTAACACTTCCATCTCTCTCTGCTATGTAACACTTCCATCTCTCTCCTGCTATGTAACACTTCCATCTCTCTCTGCTATGTAACACTTCCATCTCTCTCTCTGCTATGTAACACTTCCATCTCTCCCTCTGCTATGTAACACTTCCATCTCTCCTGCTATGTAACACTTCCATCTCTCTCTCTGCTATGTAACACTTCCATCTCTCTCTGCTATGTAACACTTCCATCTCTCTCTCTGCTATGTAACACTTCCATCTCTCCTGCTATGTAACACTTCCATCTCTCCTGCTATGTAACACTTCCATCTCTCCTGCTATGTAACACTTCCATCTCTCTCTGCTATGTAACACTTCCATCTCTCTCTCTGCTATGTAACACTTCCATCTCTCTCTGCTATGTAACACTTCCATCTCTCTCTGCTATGTAACACTTCCATCTCTCTCCTGCTATGTAACACTTCCATCTCTCTCTGCTATGTAACACTTCCATCTCTCCTGCTATGTAACACTTCCATCTCTCTCTCTGCTATGTAACACTTCCATCTCTCTCCCTGCTATGTAACACTTCCATCTCTCTCTGCTATGTAACACTTCCATCTCTCTCTGCTATGTAACACTTCCATCTCTCTCTGCTATGTAACACTTCCATCTCTCTCCTGCTATGTAACACTTCCATCTCTCCTGCTATGTAACACTTCCATCTCTCTCTCTGCTATGTAACACTTCCATCTCTCCTGCTATGTAACACTTCCATCTCTCTCTCTGCTATGTAACACTTCCATCTCTCCTGCTATGTAACACTTCCATCTCTCTCTGCTATGTAACACTTCCATCTCTCTCTGCTATGTAACACTTCCATCTCTCTCCTGCTATGTAACACTTCCATCTCTCCTGCTATGTAACACTTCCATCTCTCCTGCTATGTAACACTTCCATCTCTCTCTCTGCTATGTAACACTTCCATCTCTCCTGCTATGTAACACTTCCATCTCTCCTGCTATGTAACACTTCCATCTCTCTCTGCTATGTAACACTTCCATCTCTCCCTCTGCTATGTAACACTTCCATCTCTCCCTCTGCTATGTAACACTTCCATCTCTCTCTGCTATGTAACACTTCCATCTCTCCCTCTGCTATGTAACACTTCCATCTCTCCCTGCTATGTAACACTTCCATCTCTCTCTCTGCTATGTAACACTTCCATCTCTCTCTGCTATGTAACACTTCCATCTCTCTCTGCTATGTAACACTTCCATCTCTCTCTGCTATGTAACACTTCCATCTCTCTCTCTGCTATGTAACACTTCCATCTCTCCTCTGCTATGTAACACTTCCATCTCTCTCTGCTATGTAACACTTCCATCTCTCTCTGCTATGTAACACTTCCATCTCTCTCTGCTATGTAACACTTCCATCTCTCTCTGCTATGTAACACTTCCATCTCTCTCTCTGCTATGTAACACTTCCATCTCTCTCTCTGCTATGTAACACTTCCATCTCTCTCCTGCTATGTAACACTTCCATCTCTCTCCTGCTATGTAACACTTCCATCTCTCTCTGCTATGTAACACTTCCATCTCTCTCTCTGCTATGTAACACTTCCATCTCTCTCTGCTATGTAACACTTCCATCTCTCTCCTGCTATGTAACACTTCCATCTCTCTCTGCTATGTAACACTTCCATCTCTCTCTCTGCTATGTAACACTTCCATCTCTCCTGCTATGTAACACTTCCATCTCTCTCTCTGCTATGTAACACTTCCATCTCTCTCTCTGCTATGTAACACTTCCATCTCTCTCTGCTATGTAACACTTCCATCTCTCTCTGCTATGTAACACTTCCATCTCTCTCTCTGCTATGTAACACTTCCATCTCTCTCTGCTATGTAACACTTCCATCTCTCCTCTGCTATGTAACACTTCCATCTCTCTCCTGCTATGTAACACTTCCATCTCTCTCCTGCTATGTAACACTTCCATCTCTCTCTGCTATGTAACACTTCCATCTCTCTCTCTGCTATGTAACACTTCCATCTCTCTCCTGCTATGTAACACTTCCATCTCTCTCCTGCTATGTAACACTTCCATCTCTCCTGCTATGTAACACTTCCATCTCTCCTGCTATGTAACACTTCCATCTCTCCTCTGCTATGTAACACTTCCATCTCTCCTGCTATGTAACACTTCCATCTCTCTCTCTGCTATGTAACACTTCCATCTCTCTCTGCTATGTAACACTTCCATCTCTCTCTGCTATGTAACACTTCCATCTCTCTCTCTGCTATGTAACACTTCCATCTCTCTCTGCTATGTAACACTTCCATCTCTCTCTGCTATGTAACACTTCCATCTCTCTCTGCTATGTAACACTTCCATCTCTCTCTGCTATGTAACACTTCCATCTCTCTCTGCTATGTAACACTTCCATCTCTCTCTGCTATGTAACACTTCCATCTCTCTCTGCTATGTAACACTTCCATCTCTCTCTGCTATGTAACACTTCCATCTCTCTCTCTGCTATGTAACACTTCCATCTCTCTCTGCTATGTAACACTTCCATCTCTCTCTGCTATGTAACACTTCCATCTCTCTCTCTGCTATGTAACACTTCCATCTCTCTCTGCTATGTAACACTTCCATCTCTCTCTCTGCTATGTAACACTTCCATCTCTCTCTGCTATGTAACACTTCCATCTCTCTCTGCTATGTAACACTTCCATCTCTCTCTCTGCTATGTAACACTTCCATCTCTCTCTGCTATGTAACACTTCCATCTCTCTCTCTGCTATGTAACACTTCCATCTCTCTCTGCTATGTAACACTTCCATCTCTCTCTGCTATGTAACACTTCCATCTCTCTCTGCTATGTAACACTTCCATCTCTCTCTCTGCTATGTAACACTTCCATCTCTCTCTCTGCTATGTAACACTTCCATCTCTCTCTGCTATGTAACACTTCCATCTCTCTCTGCTATGTAACACTTCCATCTCTCTCTGCTATGTAACACTTCCATCTCTCTCTGCTATGTAACACTTCCATCTCTCTCTGCTATGTAACACTTCCATCTCTCTCTGCTATGTAACACTTCCATCTCTCTCTGCTATGTAACATCTATGTAACACTTCCATCTCTCTCCTGCTATGTAACACTTCCATCTCTCTCCTGCTATGTACACTTCCATCTCTCTCTGCTATGTAACACTTCCATCTCTCTCTGCTATGTAACACTTCCATCTCTCTCTCTGCTATGTAACACTTCCATCTCTCTCCTGCTATGTAACACTTCCATCTCTCCTCTGCTATGTAACACTTCCATCTCTCTCTGCTATGTAACACTTCCATCTCTCTCTCTGCTATGTAACACTTCCATCTCTCTCTGCTATGTAACACTTCCATCTCTCTCTCTGCTATGTAACACTTCCATCTCTCTCTGCTATGTAACACTTCCATCTCTCTCCTGCTATGTAACACTTCCATCTCTCTCCTGCTATGTAACACTTCCATCTCTCTCTGCTATGTAACACTTCCATCTCTCTCTGCTATGTAACACTTCCATCTCTCTCTCTGCTATGTAACACTTCCATCTCTCTCTCTGCTATGTAACACTTCCATCTCTCTCTCTGCTATGTAACACTTCCATCTCTCTCTGCTATGTAACACTTCCATCTCTCCTCTGCTATGTAACACTTCCATCTCTCCTGCTATGTAACACTTCCATCTCTCTCTGCTATGTAACACTTCCATCTCTCTCTCTGCTATGTAACACTTCCATCTCTCTCTCTGCTATGTAACACTTCCATCTCTCTCTGCTATGTAACACTTCCATCTCTCTCCTGCTATGTAACACTTCCATCTCTCTCTCTGCTATGTAACACTTCCATCTCTCCTGCTATGTAACACTTCCATCTCTCTCTGCTATGTAACACTTCCATCTCTCTCTCTGCTATGTAACACTTCCATCTCTCTCTGCTATGTAACACTTCCATCTCTCTCTCTGCTATGTAACACTTCCATCTCTCTCTGCTATGTAACACTTCCATCTCTCTCTGCTATGTAACACTTCCATCTCTCCTGCTATGTAACACTTCCATCTCTCTCTGCTATGTAACACTTCCATCTCTCTCTCTGCTATGTAACACTTCCATCTCTCCTGCTATGTAACACTTCCATCTCTCTCCTGCTATGTAACACTTCCATCTCTCCTGCTATGTAACACTTCCATCTCTCTCTGCTATGTAACACTTCCATCTCTCTCTCTGCTATGTAACACTTCCATCTCTCCTGCTATGTAACACTTCCATCTCTCTCTGCTATGTAACACTTCCATCTCTCCCTGCTATGTAACACTTCCATCTCTCTCTCTGCTATGTAACACTTCCATCTCTCTCCTGCTATGTAACACTTCCATCTCTCTCTCTGCTATGTAACACTTCCATCTCTCTCTGCTATGTAACACTTCCATCTCTCTCTCTGCTATGTAACACTTCCATCTCTCCTGCTATGTAACACTTCCATCTCTCTCCTGCTATGTAACACTTCCATCTCTCCTGCTATGTAACACTTCCATCTCTCTCTGCTATGTAACACTTCCATCTCTCTCTCTGCTATGTAACACTTCCATCTCTCCTGCTATGTAACACTTCCATCTCTCTCTGCTATGTAACACTTCCATCTCTCCTGCTATGTAACACTTCCATCTCTCTCTGCTATGTAACACTTCCATCTCTCTCTGCTATGTAACACTTCCATCTCTCTCTGCTATGTAACACTTCCATCTCTCTCTCTGCTATGTAACACTTCCATCTCTCTCTGCTATGTAACACTTCCATCTCTCTCTGCTATGTAACACTTCCATCTCTCTCTGCTATGTAACACTTCCATCTCTCTCTGCTATGTAACACTTCCATCTCTCCTGCTATGTAACACTTCCATCTCTCCTGCTATGTAACACTTCCATCTCTCTCTGCTATGTAACACTTCCATCTCTCCTGCTATGTAACACTTCCATCTCTCTCTGCTATGTAACACTTCCATCTCTCTCTGCTATGTAACACTTCCATCTCTCCCTGCTATGTAACACTTCCATCTCTCTCTGCTATGTAACACTTCCATCTCTCCCTGCTATGTAACACTTCCATCTCTCCCTGCTATGTAACACTTCCATCTCTCCTGCTATGTAACACTTCCATCTCTCTCTGCTATGTAACACTTCCATCTCTCTCTCTGCTATGTAACACTTCCATCTCTCCCTGCTATGTAACACTTCCATCTCTCTCTGCTATGTAACACTTCCATCTCTCTCCTGCTATGTAACACTTCCATCTCTCTCTCTGCTATGTAACACTTCCATCTCTCTCTGCTATGTAACACTTCCATCTCTCCTGCTATGTAACACTTCCATCTCTCTCTCTGCTATGTAACACTTCCATCTCTCTCTGCTATGTAACACTTCCATCTCTCTCTGCTATGTAACACTTCCATCTCTCTCTGCTATGTAACACTTCCATCTCTCCTGCTATGTAACACTTCCATCTCTCCTGCTATGTAACACTTCCATCTCTCCTGCTATGTAACACTTCCATCTCTCTCTGCTATGTAACACTTCCATCTCTCTCTGCTATGTAACACTTCCATCTCTCTCTCTGCTATGTAACACTTCCATCTCTCTCTCTGCTATGTAACACTTCCATCTCTCCTGCTATGTAACACTTCCATCTCTCCTGCTATGTAACACTTCCATCTCTCCTGCTATGTAACACTTCCATCTCTCCTGCTATGTAACACTTCCATCTCTCTCTGCTATGTAACACTTCCATCTCTCTCTGCTATGTAACACTTCCATCTCTCTCTGCTATGTAACACTTCCATCTCTCTCTCTCCTATGTAACACTTCCATCTCTCCTGCTATGTAACACTTCCATCTCTCCTGCTATGTAACACTTCACCCCCCCCCCTGCTATGTTATATTTTGTTCACCTATAGCTAAACAACACAACATTCCCAGATGGAGCCCAGAGCTCAACACATTGGACTTCTACCCTTTCCCGTCGTACCCTGGCCTGATGGCTCAGTAACACATGGAGGTAAGTCCATCTATAACTCTGTATCAGCGGTACTTTTTTGTTAAAGGTCCACTTGTGAATTTTATACAAGGTCTTTTTCTGGTTTGTTTTGTGTTTGTATCTTTTATTTTAAATGCATTTATTTATTTTATGTTTTGTGATCTGTGCTGTGTGATTTTATATGTTATGTATCTATCTGTGCAGCACTTTGGTCTGGAGGTTTAAAAGTGCTATATAAAGTTGTATTGGATTGGATTAATCTACCTTATTTGGGGGCCCCCTTCTGGTCCAAGCACTTGTCTGTCGTTAAACGGCCCCCCATACACACACACATTCAATACAGACATGATGGCTTGAACTAGTGGGAGAAATGGCACTGTTTGTCTGTAGCCAATGCCTTGAACCTCGGCAAAAATGGCATTAGAAGCTTTAGAAAGTCAAGGTAAACTTGCGGTTAACTTGCGGTCTGCAATGCGTGTCACGCTCACGCACACAAGTAAATATAAATGCACGTTCATTCTCGCAACGCGTCAGACACAAGAAAATATACATTAAAGGGGACATATCATGCAAAATGCACTCTGTGATGTCTAACTTGTACTGGAGAGCACATGTGTTTAAAAAGCAGGAAATAAATAGGAGTCGAGTGGACGTCGAGGAAGATGGCTGCTTAAGTGCGTGGCTCCGGCGCCATCACCATTTATTTTAATTAAATATCCCACTATCAGTGATACTTTTTATCTCAAACACGAGTTATTAGTCCCAATAGTCATCTGTTACATTTAAGCATGCCGAATACTAAAAAACCTCCGAAAACCGTAATGCAACTCAACAACACCTGGTTCTTAAGGCTAATGCTAGCCCGAAGCCTGCGAATGTCTCACCGGACATGTCGGTGTTGAACTCAGCTGCTACTGAGCCTACCAACACCGCGATTCTCGAGCTTCTTCAAAAGCTATCTGAGGACCAAACAAAGCACTTTACTGACCTTCGGAAAGAACTATCGGAAACGCGGAGAGCCGTTGTTGCTGTTGAGGAGAAGCTAGCTGACGTGCTTCCCAGAATTACCAGTGCTGAGGCCCGGCTGGATATGCTGGAAGACACAGAAGACCAGCGCCGCAATTCTCCGCCAGCCCTGGCTTCGGAGGTAGACATGCTGAATGCTAAGCTGGTGGAATACGAGGATAGGGATAGGCGGGTGAATCTACGCATCTATGGATTCCCGGAGCATTCTGAGGAGAAAGATGCTTTATCCTTCCTGAAGACAGCGCTGCCGGACATCCTTCAGACGGATTTTCCTGGGGGCCTGGATTTGGAGCGTGCTCACAGGTCTCTAGCCCCATCACACGCAGCACTATGGCCAAAAGGGTGGGCGGAGAGGGTCTGGAGGATGGGTTTGGGCTGACAGCCCAGGGGCACGGCAGAGGACCAGGAAAGGGTCTCGGGCGGACGGCCTGGGGGCAAGGCAGAGTTCATTGTGAGGGTCTCGGGCGGACGGCCAGGGGGGAAGGCAAAGTTCATAAAGGGGTGAGGGCCACAGCGGGCGAACTCAGGGGGCCGAGTATGAGGGTGAAGGCAGCGGCTGGAAGAGTCAGGGGGCCGGGCCCGAGGGCGAGGGCATCGGCCGGGAAAGTCAGGGGGCTGGGCTTGAGGGCTAAGACCGCGGCACTCAGGGGGCCGGGCTCGAAGGCGAATACCGCGGCTCTCAGGGGGCCGGGCTCTCAGGGGGCCGGGCTCGAGGGCGAAGACCGGACAGCTCTGGAGGCCGGGCAGGACCCGGTGTCGGCCAGACAGGAACCGGAGCCGGTGAGACAGGCTCCGGGATCCTGGACATGACATGGGCTGGTGTCAATGGGACCCCGGATGGAGCAAGGGCTGGTGTCGATTGGACCACCAACGCAACAGGGCAAGCAGTAGGCAGGACCCCCTTGAAGGAGAGGGTAAGCAGGTTACTTGTAAAAAGATTC
Source organism: Pseudochaenichthys georgianus (assembly GCF_902827115.2). Classification (NCBI taxonomy): domain Eukaryota; kingdom Metazoa; phylum Chordata; class Actinopteri; order Perciformes; family Channichthyidae; genus Pseudochaenichthys; species Pseudochaenichthys georgianus. The sequence goes on from NW_027263411.1 coordinate 45,057, forward strand.
CCAATAAATCTGTTTTGAACAAACAATGACCTGGGTTTTATTTGATCAATGTCCAGGTAAGTTATTCATGTGTTTCCCTCAGTGTGCCTTTTACCGTGCCCCTCTGCCAGCTGTGACGAAGGCTTCTTCTTCACATTACCACCCTCCTCTCCTGCATCAACAATGTTTGGCAGCCTTGACAGGTAGTCTGCGGTGACGTTTTCCTTGCCTGCTTTGTGCCACACACAGAACTTGAATGGTTGTAGTTCAAGATGCCATCTAGTCACCCTGGCGTTCCGGTCCTTCATGGTCTGAATCCACGTCAAGGCTCTATGGTCCGTCTGTAGGTCGAATTCCCTCCGAGTAGGTAGTACCTTAGGCTGTCCAATGCCCACTTGATTGCCAGACACTCCTTCTCGATGGTGGAGTACCGGGTTTCCCTTTACACCCTCCTTCCCTGTCTTGACAGTCAATCTCCTCCCCCTTTCTAACCCTAACCCTAACCCAATGGAAGTGTCTCCTTCTATCCTCCTGAAGAAGCCTCAGCGGCGAAACGTCGAGGAAACCCCCTCCTCTCCCTCTACTCTTTTAAATCACTTTTGGTTATTTTAAAACTAATTGTTGGTATGATCGTTTTTAACGGCTCTGCTCACATGGACTATTTTTAACAACTACATGCAGCAAACAAACGTCTAAGGTACAAGATGTTTGAGTTCATGTGTATGACATCATCAGAATGTGCCTGAAACGTGGTGATGCTAATGAGCATGCACAGTTACAATAAACGGCAGTACTCCAGGCCAAACTCTGAGCGATGTGGTCGTGTGTTTCTTCTGTCCGTTAGCATACTTACAAGCTACTTTGGTTGACTGCAAACGTGGAGACTTCTGCTGAATACAATGTCTCACGCAACAGTGAATCCTTTTGCGGATCATGAAATACAAGTGTGAATCCTTCTGTGCTCATGTGTGTATTATGAGACTGTTCTGGGCCCATATTATGGGACAAGCTCCGCACACGCACACACACGTAGATACTTCGATACACGCACGCACGCGCACACACACACACACACACACACACACACACACACACACACACACACACACACACACACACACACACACACACACACACACACACACACACACACACACACACACACCACCCTCCAGATCCTGGGACGGGGAGATCTGCTTTTTGGGCATACTCTGCCGCCGTTCCGTGGTCCGGCTCCGCTCTGCACTTTTTAACCATTCATCTGAAACGGTCTTGTCCTCACGGAGCTTTTATGATGCTTTTAAAAGGGTTTTTATAAGGTTCATGTTTACGGAGGTGTTTAATGTTTTTTAAACACCTATCTACCGAGAGCCAGTGCACCACGCCTCCGGAGCCCTGCGCTCTTCCCCTTTCTAACCCTAACCCTAACCCAATGGAAGTGTCTCCTTCTATCCTCCTGAAGAAGCCTCAGCGGCGAAACGTCGAGGAAACCCCCTCCTCTCCCTCTACTCTTTTAAATCACTTTTGGTTATTTTAAAACTAATTGTTGGTATGATCGTTTTTAACGGCTCTGCTCACATGGACTATTTTTAACAACTACATGCAGCAAACAAACGTCTAAGGTACAAGAGATTAAAGGAGCCCACGGACAACAACTGCTTCAGACGGTGAGTGACGGACATAAGAAAGAGTGCACACTGAAGACTCCGTAGTACCGCACCAGGAAGCCGGGCCCCTCCAGACTCATCCCGAGCTGGTTTTAATCTTCTCCTATACTGTACGTTACTGTACTGTCTTCCTACATGTTCCTTTTTAACTCGTTGTGTGTCCCTTCCCAATTGCTGTAACTAAGTATCATTTCACTGTATTTTTATCTCCTTGTTACTTCCTCGCATACCCATTCTGATTAGTTATTTGCCAGTGCAACTTGATTGGTTTTATTTAAATACTCTCTCTGGTTGCCTCTTCCCATCACCTCCGTGGCTGCCACAATTGCGTTCCTGTGGATGAGTTGATCGGCTGTGATTTCTTTACAAACCCCCCCCCCCCTTTCTCCCCCCCCCCTTTCTTCCCCCCCCCCCTCTCCTCTGGCTCCACAGCGGTATGAACATACCCCTCTCCAACCGCTTTGCATTGCTGGCCCCTTCCCCTGCTGGCGGGGGAGGGGTAGACGCAAAACTAGCTATCCCCCCGCCTGTCCGGCGGGGCCCAGCACGCAGCCAGCTACATCACATCACTTCCCACCAGAACTCCATTTCATTTCATTTTAAACCTTTATTTATACAGATAAAATCCCATTGAGATCATTGATCTCTTTTCCAAGGGAGACCTGCTCAAGTAGTTCCACATGAAACATAAACACATAAACAGAACAACAAAAGGACATCATCAGCATCATTTACATAATTATCCACATAAACAGGTACCAATAGCTTCTGATTGAGTAGCATCCAACCGAGCTTTAAAACATTTAGTGGCACCAGATTGTTCAGTTTCCATTTAATTTTCAGACTATTCCAAGACAGAGGAGCTGCATCTAAAAGCTGTCTTCCCTAAGACAGTCCTAGCAGTTGCCACATTTAATAAAACCACAGCAGGCAGGAGCCACTTACAGTTCTCCGTGAGATCAGGGAGCAGATATAAGATGGAAGTTTCCCTAGCATGGCTTTGTATATAAAAAGTACCAGTGACTGAGCCTCCGTACAGTTAGTGAAAGCAAACCAGCCCTTGCATACAGGGTGCAGTGATGGGTTAATGCTTTACAGTTTGTCACACATCTCAGAGCGCTGTGATACGCAGCATCTAACTTGACCAGGCAATGGGCAGGTGCATTCATATAGACCAGATCCCCAGAGTCCAGCACAGGTAAAATCAACCTGATCTCACCAGAATGCGTGACTCCACCACGACTCCTTAACACCACAATGCGTGGTGGAGTCACGAACTTTGTTACATTTGCGTGTCGGCACCACGCAAACAACCCCAATGTAAAGTGAATGAGGCTCCTTTGTCGTGGTGCACACACGCATTTCTACAACGTCCCGCAGTGAGCTTTTATTCTATAAAACGGTTTTTATAAATTTTTTAAATCTACTTTATAGCTTGTGGTAACTCACGGGAGGCTTCTTTTATTTTATTTGTATCCATAATAATTTTTATTTTTCGTCAGAATGTAAAAATTACATTTCAATCAGGAGAGACATGATGTATGGAATACATATTTATTATCGGTCACATTATATCAATGAAACATAATGATGACAGTTCATCACAAATGAATGAATGTTGTTTTGGCGATTAGGCCCAGGTTTCAGTAGGATATCAATCGGGAAGGGAAGAACCGTTTCCGATGAACCCCCCCGGGTCTAGACACTGGTGGTGGCCTAAGTGGTTAGGTCCGGTTGGAAGGGAGAAGGTTAAGCTTGGTCCTGAGTTCAATCAATCAATCAATCAATGTTTATTTATATAGCCCAATATCACGAATGTTACATTTGTCTCAGTGGTCTTCACAGTTTGTACAGAATATCAGTATGACAATACGACACCCTCTGTCCTTTGACCCTCTGTCCTTAGACCCTCTGTCCTTAGACCCTCTGTCCTTAGACCCTCACATCGTACAAGGAAAAACTTCCAAAGAAAACCCAGTTTAAAGGGAACATGGAGAAACCTCAGGGAGAGCAACAGAGGAGGGATCCCTCTCCCAGGACGGACAGACGTGCAATAGATGCCGTGTGTAAATTGAAAAGATAATACATTTGCAACATAGGTAGTCCAATGTTTGGAAATGCATGTGTGTGCATGCATGGAGTTGAAAGCAGGAGGCGAAGGGGTGGAGGAGTGTTGCGCGTTGACACCTGGAAGACAGCTGATAGAACAGGGGAGAGCATATATAGAGGGATTAACAGGTGCGATAATTAGGCTTGTAAATGGAGGGGCGTGATAGGTTTAGCTGAGGAGAGGCGCTCCCTGTCATTTAGATGCAGGGAGCAAGTATTGCCATGACGAGCAATACGGAGTGTTAGGTCTTCCTGTCTGAACTTGCGCTAAGCTTCATTTCAATCAGGAGAGACATGATGTATGGAATACATATTTATTATCGGTCACATTATATCAATGGAACATAATGATGACAGTTCATCACAAATGAATGAATGTTGTTTTGGCGATTAGGCCCAGGTTTTAGTAGGATATCAATCGGGAAGGGAAGAACCATTTCCGATGAACCCCCAAAAGAATTAAGGATGAAGTACTGAATGTGAATCTTACCTTGCGGGATGCAGCGGAAATCTATGGATGGAAAGGAGAGGTTAATACATGTGAGGATTTAAGCGACTGATGCCTCCCGGGCATCCTTCCTGGACGTACAGGGCTTCCCGGCCGTACGGGGCATCCCGGACAGACGGGGCATCCCGGATGGGGCTTCCTGGACATACAGGGCGTCCCGGACGTACGGGGCATCCCGGAGGGGGCATCCTGGCCGTACAGGGCGTCCCGGACGTACGGGGAATCCCGGGTGAGCGGGGACTACCCGGACGCACCGAGCGACCCGACCAGTGCCCCGGGTGCCCGGAACGTGCGAGGCTTCCCGAATGTGCGGGGTAACCTGACTTTAGCAGGGAAACATTATACGGACCGGAGGTTTCACGACCCGGACATACGGGGCTTCCCGGACGTACGGGGCATCCTGGACGTACAGGGCAACCCGGACATACGGGCCATCCTGGCCGTACAGGGCATCCTGGACGTACAGGGCAAACCGGACATACGGGGCTTCCCGGACGTACGGGTCATCCTGGACGTACAGGGCAACCTGGACATACGGGGCATCCTGGCCGTACAGGGCATCCTGGACGTACAGGGCAAACCGGACATACGGGGCATCCTGGCCGTACAGGGCATCCTGGATCGTACAGGGCATCCACACGGGGCTTCCCGGACGTACGGGGCATCCCGGAGGGGGCATCCTGGCCGTACAGGGCGTCCCGGACGTACGGGCATCCCGGGTGAGCGGGGACTACCCGGACGCACCGAGCGACCCGACCAGTGCCCCGGGTGCCCGGAACGTGCGAGGCTTCCCGAACCTTTTCTCTTGCGGGGCAACCTGCTTTAGCAGGGACACGTTATACAGACCCGAAGGTTTTACAGCCTGGACATGCAGGTTTAGATATGCAGAAATAAACATGAGCCGTGGGGCGACATACGTGCTGACCTACTAAGAACCACCACCAGTTATATGCATACGTACCAATTTGTTTAAGGTTGGAGAGACCTTTGGATAGCCAGCACGGCATTGAGGTCAGGGCGAATGTAGGATGAGAAAGCGGAGGAGGACCACCGTCCGAGTTGTTGCAGGGATGAGGATGAGACGCCTTGATTGGCAGCGGAAGTAGCTGCGCCTATTCTGAAGGAGTGACCCGTGTATAGAAGGGGTGATAACCCGGATTTAATGAGGACTTGTTTTAAGTAGACATTGAACTGTCGTTGTGTTAAAGGAAAATTCCCTGAGATAAGGAATAATGGCGAGAGAGGATTAGAGGTAGGTCTAAGCCGTGGGAACTTGATCATGGCCTTATAAGGGCAGAACTGGGAATCGATGCGGGCGGCGATGACGGAGCAGGCGCCGCCGCATTTGGAGTGTTTAAGATATAAACTAAAATGGCTAGCGTGAAAGGATAAGTCAGAAAAGCTGACGTCTCGATTGGAATCGAAAGTAAGGGAAGCGGTGGTAAATTTGCCTGGTCTGAGAAAGGCATAAAAAGCTAGGAGAAATAGAGCGTCGAGTAGTGCATCGATATAAGGGGAGAATGCCCCACTTCTAAGCTTGGAGAGCATGAGGTGTAAAGTGGAGAGAGTAATAGGGCGTCTCCGGTCTAAAACGGGGGGAGAAGTTTTAATGAGACCTTTGAGGATGAGTTTGACTGACTGGTTTGTGAACAGGCTGGGAAAGCCGGGATCGGAACAGCGAACGTTAAACTGAATTCCCACTAAGAGGCCCCGGATGTATTGAGGTTTGAGGTGGCGATCAGTGGCGCAGTAGCACATGAAGGCACACACGGTGGAGATGAGAACAGTTTTAAGTGTGAAGCCTACGGAAAGCAAAACGTCGCAAACGTTCTCCAAGCGAATCATATGTTTTGAGGGTGGACGCGCTAAGCCCTTCCTCATAAACCTGCTGATTCGAGGTGCCTTTCTAGGGGGCTTCTATTTAAGAGAGAGAGAGGAGATGCAGGGGAGGAATCCTGACGGATTGAGCGCTGGCTCCTGGGCAGAGGTTCCGGAACGTCTTGCGGGCTGACTGCGGTGATCTTGATTGCGGCAGGGTTGCTGCACCTATCCTGGACGAAGCCCTGGAATGCTATTAAGACACCACCACCAGTTATATGCATGTTTACCATAGGTAAACTGAGAGATCTAGGATAGCCGGCACGAGTCGATGTCCGGGGGAAGAGGGAGATGTAGACAATGTAATGCAGCTGTTAGCTTGAGTACGATGATACATGAATGTTATACCCTGGCTTATCGTAAGCCATGTGAGCATGAGCCAATATAAATGAGACAATATGCGCAGCATAAAATGATGTATCCAGTCCAGTGAGACTGTAAGGAATCTTGGTGTTATATTTGATCAGGATTTATCCTTTAACGCCCACATAAAATCAATTTCAAGGACCGCCTACTTCCATCTACGTAACATTGCAAAAATCAGGCATATCTTGCCTCAAAACGATGCAGAGAAACTAGTCCATGCATTTGTTACTTCTAGGCTGGATTATTGTAACTCTTTATTATCAGGGAGTACCAAGAAGTCAGTCAAGTCGCTTCAGCTGATTCAAAATGCTGCGGCTCGTGTACTAACCAGAGTTAGGAAAAGGGACCACATTACTCCTGTTCTGGCTGCCTTACACTGGCTCCCTATAGAACACAGGATAGAATTTAAAATTCTTCTTCTCGCCTACAAAGCGCTTAATGGGCAGGCGCCATCTTACCTTAAATAACTCATTATACCCTACTGTCCTACTAGGGCATTGCGTTCCAAGAATGCAGGGTTGTTGGTTGTTCCTAGAATCTCTAAAAGTACAATGGGAGCCAGAGCCTTTTCTTATCAAGCTCCACATTTGTGGAATCAGCTTCCAATTTGTGTTCGGGCGGCAGACACCCTATCCGTTTCTAAGAGTGCGCTGAAGACCTTCCTTTTTGATAAAGCTTATAGTTAGGGCTGATTAGATTCAGCCCCTAGTTTTGCTGATATAGGCTTAGTTTGTCGGGGGACATCTTACTTCTTCCTTCTCTCTGTCTGTACCTGTGTACTCTCATGTTCCCATTAACCCAGCTTCCCCACATCTCTTTCTTTTTGGTGTCTATATACGCTGGGATCCGGAGTCATGGATGATCCTGCGGTCCTGTGTCCTGGATCGCGAGCGCTGGATCTTGAGTCGTGGCGGTGGTCCTGGATCATAGGTCCTGGATGGATATCCTCGTGGATTCATCTTCCTATTATACACACATGCATTTCCAAACATTTGGACTACCTATGTTGCAAATGTATTATCTTTTCAATTTACACACGGCATCTATTGCACGTCTGTCCGTCCTGGGAGAGGGATCCCTCCTCTGTTGCTCTCCCTGAGGTTTCTCCATGTTCCCCTTAAACTGGGTTTTCTTTGGAAGTTTTTCCTTGTACGATGTGAGGGTCTAAGGACAGAGGGTGTCGTATTGTCATACTGATATTCTGTACACACTGTGAAGACCACTGAGACAAATGTAACATTTGTGATATTGGGCTATATAAATAAACATTGATTGATTGATTGATTGATGTATGCTTAGTGAACACTGAAACATGACCCATGATATGGGCCTAGCTTAATTAGCAGTTTAATTACCCCACGGTGAGACATAGATGCACTTGATTGGGTGATTAGACTGTCTTCTATCATCTTACGTGAACTTCTCTTTCTCCCTGAAGAAACTCCCCAAAAACCCCACGGATGGGCAGCATCCGTGAATAAAAACGAAGACTCATTGAGTGTCTGAGTGAGTAGATATGCCGCTGCTAATGTGTGGCGTTAATGCGGGTGGGGGGGGGGGGGGGGGTTTGAAAGATTATTTTCCATGTGGTTCCTGGCGCGAGGTACTGGCAAAGCTGCGTTGCGCCTGGGGCATACAGACCTCGGATGAGCGTCCTTGCAGGACTAAGGTGTGGAGGAATGTACGATATGGGTGGGAGCAGACGTTTTCGTTAAAGTTATGACAAATCTTGTCGTCTTGCCTATGCTGCACCTGACGGCTTTGACTATTATTCCCGGAAAACAGCATGGGAAAGACTCTAGCCCAACAAAATAAAATACTCAGTTACCTCTAATCATTAACCCATGTTTGTATAATTTAGTGGACTCTGTGTGTTGCTGCCAGCATACATGACACCTGACGTGGAAACGTTACTCGTGGATGGGGCTACAGAGCTGCTAGACAGTCGAAAACGGTGCATTCCTCTGTCTGAATGTGCTGCACTTTGATAAATGTTTAGACAAAAGCTAAACACTTATTGCACTTTTGGCAACGAGCATTCTCCACGTCGAGACGGGTAAGTTTAACCACACCTCGGAGCGCGTTCTCTCCGCCACCTCCGCAGAGTGCTCCGCTGCATGCAGCAGCTGCGTGTGTGTAAACTGCCCCGCCCCCTCGCACGCAGACCGGGAGAGAGATCTCGTCTGATCGAAAATACATCATAGACGCATTTGTTTGTCTTTTGCATATTAGAAATGAGTTGGCACCATTCATTTCAGGTAACGCTGTGTTGAAGCTTGACACTGCGTTAGTTACTGAGCATTGTAATGGGTAGTAATTACCCGACTGCCTTAGTAATGCAAGTAATACGTTACTGAAACTCCATACTGTAACACGTTACACCCAACACTGCCTGGAACTCACCTTACCCCTCTTGCCAGCGCTACTCAAACGCCTATTTTTAGAGTGAGGCGCAGGGGGAAGCAGCTTCAATGGGATGTAGCTTGAGCCCTGCCTGCCTGCAGGAGGGGTTGTGGTTGAAGCCAGAATGGGTAAAGCTTCGCATGCGATGAGGACCCGTTCCGCGTGAAGCCGGAAGCGCCGCATTTGAGCGGCCCTGAAGCCAGTGATACCCTCTTGAGAGACTGAAGGCGTGCGTCAATTGTTTGGGTGAAGAAGCCCGTTTCCATTAAGCCGGAGGAACTTCCGTGGAGCCCGATTTCCTTGTCTTTTCCTCCCGCGTCCGGGTTTGCGGGGCGGCCGGCTGGACCCGCTAGCCGACTGAGGAATGCCGCCTGTAGCTTAATCCGCCGGACTGCGGAGCTGATGAATAATGCCTGGAGCTGGGACGAAGCCCTGCTGCTGCTTGCGCGTTGACACCTAGAATACAGCTGATAGAACAGGGGAGAGCATATATAGAGAGATTAACAGGTGCAATCATTTAGGCTTGTAAATGGAGGGGCGTGATAGGTTTAGCTGAGGAGAGGCGCTCCCTGTCATTTAGATGCAGGGAGCAAGTATTGCCATGACGAGCAATACGGAGTGTTAGGTCTTCCTGTCTGAACTTGCGCTGAGCTTCATTAGTCCTACAAATACTTTAATTTTATTCCCTTCTTATTTTTGTCTAAGCTCAAGGGAGCCAGAGCAGAGGGAGAGCCGCAGGTTGCCGCCCCCTGTTTTAGGATAACCCTTTATCAAAGCTTCAATACCACACTTTCCATTGCATGACTCATCACTTCCTGTTGCCCTGTCGAGGACCTTTCCCACTAGTTTCCTTTATAGATGAAAGAAGGACACACGTGAGGAGGATGCGTCCCCAGCTGACCCAGAAAGCGACGCAGGTTCTGGTCCAGGCTCTCGTCATCTCATGCCTAGACTACTGCAACTCCCTCCTGGCTGGTCTCCCTGCATGTGCCATCCGACCTCTGCAGCTCATCCAGAATGCAGCGGCTCGCCTGGTCTTCAACCTTCCTGAATGTTCCCACACCACGCCGCTCCTCCGCTCCCTCCACTGGCTTCCGGTAACTGCTAGAATTCACTTCAAGACACTGGTACTTGCGTACCATGCTGCGAATGGATCTGGCCCTTCCTACATCCAGCACATGGTTAAACCGTGCACCCCAGCACGTGCACTTCGCTCTGCATCAGCCAGACGACTCGCTGCACCCTCGCTGCGAGGGGGACCCACGTTCCATCAGCAGGAACACGTGGGTTTGCTATCCTGGCTCCGAGATGGTGGAACGAGCTCCCACTGACATCAGGACAGCAGAAAGCTCACACACCTTCCGGACTGAGACTCATCTCCTTCGACTCCACCTCGAGGATAGAACTACTAACAAAGCACTTATATACTAACAAAGGACTGGCTCCTCTAAAGCCAGCTGAGCAGCACTTGAAATGATTGGCTCTATGAAGCCTGATGTACTTTATGATTCTGTTTTCTTCAAGTTTGTATTTTGTTGGTCGAACGCACTTATTGTAAGTCGCTTTGGATAAAAGCGTCAGCTAAATGTGATGTAATGTAACGTGATTCATGAACTGGATGAGAAAGATATGGCCGTCAGGAGGGAAATGTTCGGAGTAATGTCTGCGCTGTGATTAAATGAACTGATTACTTTTTCTTTCACAATGCAGAAGAACGGCAGCCAGATCGTCTACGAGAACTCCATCGTGTCGAGCAACCGCTCATCGGCCGGCGTCATCACACGCCGAGGCCAACTCAAGGTCGACTTCTCCTGCTTTTACAAACAGCCGGAGGTCAAGAGTGTGCCCTTCACTATCAGAGACAGGTGAGGGTCCTCCTGGTCCCCCTGGTCCTTAATGCACCACAGCTTATCATTCACAATGCTAAAGAGTGCGCGTGTGTGTGCGCGTGCATGTGCGCGTGCATGTGCGTGTGTGTGTGTGTGTGTGTGTGTGCAGCTCTGTGGTGCAGCACATCGTATTTGGAGAGTGGAACGACACTCTGACGATGAAAGCCTTCAGCGACGCCGGCCTCCTGCAGCCGGTCGGCCCGAACACGGAGATCCTGCTGAACCAGAAGGTCTGGCTGCAGCTGGAGGCCAACATGGTCGCCATGGTGACAGACTCCTGCTGGGCAACCAATCAGGCATCACCTGATGATTCGCTGCGATACGACCTCATCATCAACGGGTGAGGAAATAAACTCTGACTGTCAGAACAGAATAAACTCTGAGACTTCATCGTGTGTACAGAGGGTGTCGTATTGTCATACTGATATTCTGTACAAACTGTGAAGTCCACTGAGACAAATGTAACATTTGTGATATTGGGCTATAAATAAACATTGATTGATTGATTTCCTGTCTCCGGCAGATGTCCTGCTGAGGATACGGTGCAGATGCAGGGAAACGGACAGGGAACGTGCAGCGTGTTCTCCTTCAACATGTTTCAGTTCTCTGGAGCAAGCAGTGAAGTCTACCTGCACTGCAAACTGGAGCTGTGCCCCACACAGGGCCAGAGCTGCACTCCGGTACACACCGAGTACTAATACACAGAGTACACAGAGTGCTAATACACCGAGTACTAATACACAGAGTACTAATACACCGAGTACTAATACAAAGAGTACTAATACACAGAGTACACAGAGTGCTAATACACCGAGTACTAATACACAGAGTACACAGAGTGCTAATACACCGAGTACTAATACACAGAGTACTAATACACAGAGTACTAATACACCGAGTACACAGAGTGCTAATACACCGAGTACTAATACACAGAGTACACAGAGTGCTAATACACCGAGTACTAATACACAGAGTACACAGAGTGCTAATACACCGAGTACACAGAGTGCTAATACACCGAGTACACAGAGTGCTAATACACAGAGTACTAATACACAGAACACACAGAGTACTAATACACAGAGTACACAGAGTGCTAATACACCGAGTACTAATACACAGAGTACACAGAGTACTAATACACATAGTACACAGAGTGCTAATACACCGAGTACTAATACACAGAGTACACAGAGTGCTAATACACCGAGTACACAGAGTGCTAATACACCGAGTACTAATACACAGAGTACACAGAGTGCTAATACACCGAGTACACAGAGTACTAATACACAGAATACACAGAGTACTAATACACAGAGTACACAGAGTGCTAATACACCGAGTACTAATACACAGAGTACACAGAGTACTAATACACATAGTACACAGAGTGCTAATACACCGAGTACTAATACACAGAGTACACAGAGTGGGAATACACAGAGTACTAATACACAGAGTACACAGAGTGCTAATACACCGAGTACACAGAGTGCTAATACACCGAGTACTAATACACAGAGTACACAGAGTGCTAATACACCGAGTACACAGAGTGCTAATACACAGAGTACTAATACACAGAATACACAGAGTACTAATACACAGAGTACACAGAGTGCTAATACACCGAGTACTAATACACAGAGTACACAGAGTACGAATACACATAGTACACAGAGTGCTAATACACCGAGTACTAATACACAGAGTACACAGAGTGCGAATACACATAGTACTAATACACAGAGTACTAATACACAGAGTGCTAATACACCGAGTACACAGAGTGCTAATACACATAGTACTAATACACAGAGTACACAGAGTACTAATACACAGAGTACTAATACACCGAGTACACAGAGTGCTAATACACCGAGTACTAATACACAGAGTACACAGAGTGTGAATACACAGAGTACTAATACATAGAGTACACAGAGTGCTAATACACAGAGTGCTAATACACCGAGTACACAGAGTACTACTACACAGAGTACACAGAGTGCTAATACACCGAGTACTAATACACAGAGTACTAATACACAGAGTGCTAATACACAGAGTACTAATACACTGAGTACTAATACACAGAGTACTAATACACAGAGTACACAGAGTACTAATACACAGAGTACTTAGGCTATATGCCATACATGTTTGCAAACATTCACAGTAAATATTTATTCAGTATGATAGCTGTCTAACAGAAGTTAAATCCATTTCTCACTTATTCTGACAATGTACCCTTACTGTACTTAAAGAATTGTTAAATAATAGTGAAGTCACGAAGTTGTCCAATATGGCGGATCATCTCGCACATGCGCACTGCATATCGGGCAGTGACAGTGTCTGTAAAGCTAACTTCCAGTCTGCGAAGCTAAATTACTGTCTGCGGAGCTAACTTCCTGTCTGTAAAGCTAACTTCCTGTCTGTGAAGCTAACTTCCTGTCTGCGAAGCTAACTTCCTGTCTGCGAAGCTAAATTCCTGTCTGCGAAGCTAACTTCCTGTCTGTGAAGCTAACTTCCTGTCTGTGAAGCTAACTTCCTGTCTGCTAAGCTAAATTCCTGTCTGCGGAGCTAACTTCCTGTCTGCGAAGATAACTTCCTGTCTGCGAAGCTAACTTCCTGTCTGCGAACTAACTTCCTGTCTGTGAAGCTAAATTCCTGTCTGCGGAGCTATCTTCCTATCTGCGAAGCTAACTTCCTGTCTGTGAAACTAACTTCCTGTCTGCGTACAGAGCTGTGGGGGGGCAGCTCGCACGAGGCGCAGATCTGCTAAATACGCTGATGGGAACGCGGCCCTCATCACGATGGGATGGAGAAACTGAAGAGCTTTGCATGGTAGGCAGCACCTTCATTTGTTCTTCCTGACGAGTTCCTTAATTAACACAATGTTTAAAGAGTTCCTTGATTAACACAATGTTTAAAGAGTTCCTTGATTAACACAATGTTTAAAGAGTTCCTTAATTAACACAATGTTTAACGAGTTCCTTAAGTAATACAATGTTTAAAGAGTTCCTTAATTAACACAATGTTTAACGAGTTCCTTGATTAATACAATGTTTAAAGAGTTCCTTAATTAACACAATGTTTAACGAGTTCCTTGATTAATACAATGTTTAAAGAGTTCCTTAATTAACACAATGTTTAACGAGTTCCTTGATTAACATAATGTTTAAAGAGTTCCTTGATTAACTCAATGTTTAACGAGTTCCTTAAGTAATACAATGTTTAAAGAGTTCCTTAATTAACACAATGTTTAAGGAGTTCCTTGATTAATACAATGTTTAAAGAGTTCCTTGATTAACACAATGTTTAAAGAGTTCCTTAATTAACCCAATGTTTAAAGAGTTCCTTGATTAACACAATGTTTAACGAGTTCCTTAATTAACACAATGTTTAAAGAGTTCCTTGATTAACACAATGTTTAACGAGTTCCTTAATTAACACAATGTTTAAAGAGTTCCTTGATTAACACAATGTGTAAAGAGTTCCTTAATTAACACAATGTTTAACGAGTTCCTTGATTAACCCAATGTTTAAAGAGTTCCTTGATTAACACAATGTTTAACGAGTTCCTTGATTAATACAATGTTTAAAGAGTTCCTTGATTAACCCAATGTTTAAAGAGTTCCTTGATTAACACAATGTTTAACGAGTTCCTTGATTAACACAATGTTTAACGAGTTTCTTAATTAACACAATATTTAAAGAGTTCCTTGATTAACACAATGTGTAAAGAGTTCCTTAATTAACACAATGTTTAACGAGTTCCTTGATTAACACAATGTTTAAAGAGTTCCTTGATTAACACAATGTTTAACGAGTTCCTTGATTAATACAATGTTTAAAGAGTTCCTTGATTAACCCAATGTTTAAAGAGTTCCTTGATTAACACAATGTTTAAAGAGTTCCTTGATTAACACAATGTTTAAAGAGTTCCTTGATTAACACAATGTTTAAAGAGTTCCTTGATTAACACAATGTTTAACGAGTTCCTTAATTAACACAATGTTTAAAGAGTTCCTTGATTAACACAATGTTTAAAGAGTTCCTTGATTAACACAATGTTTAACGAGTTCCTTAATTAACACAATGTTTAACGAGTTCCTTAATCAACACAATGTTTAAAGAGTTCCTTGATTAACACAATGTTTAAAGAGTTCCTTGATTAATACAATGTTTAAAGAGTTCCTTAATTAACACAATGTTTAAAGAGTTCCTTGATTAATACAATGTTTAAAGAGTTCCTTGATTAACACAATGTTTAACGAGTTCCTTGATTAACACAATGTTTAAAGAGTTCCTTGAATAATACAATGTTTAAAGAGTTCCTTAATTAACCCAATGTTTAAAGAGTTCCTTGATTAACACAATGTTTAAAGAGTTCCTTAATTAACCCAATGTTTAAAGAGTTCCTTGATTAATACAATGTTTAACGAGTTCCTTAATTAACCCAATGTTTAACGAGTTCCTTGATTAATACAATGTTTAAAGAGTTCCTTAATTAACCCAATGTTTAAAGAGTTCCTTGATTAACACAATGTTTAACGAGTTCCTTAATTAACACAATGTTTAACGAGTTCCTTGATTAACACAATGTTTAAAGAGTTCCTTGATTAACACAATGTTTAAAGAGTTCCTTGATTAATACAATGTTTAAAGAGTTCCTTGATTAACACAATGTTTAACGAGTTCCTTGATTAACACAATGTTTAAAGAGTTCCTTGATTAACACAATGTTTAAAGAGTTCCTTGATTAATACAATGTTTAAAGAGTTCCTTAATCAACACAATGTTTAAAGAGTTCCTTAATTAACACAATGTTTAAAGAGTTCCTTGATTAACACAATGTTTAAAGAGTTCCTTGATTAATACAATGTTTAAAGAGTTCCTTAATTAACACAATGTTTAAGAGTTCCTTGATTAACACAATGTTTAAAGAGTTCCTTGATTAACACAATGTTTAAAGAGTTACTTAATTAACACAATGTTTAAAGAGTTCCTTGATTAACACAATGTTTAAAGAGTTCCTTGATTAACACAATGTTTAACGAGTTCCTTGATTAATACAATGTTTAAAGAGTTCCTTGATTAACACAATGTTTAACGAGTTCCTTGATTAACACAATGTTTAAAGAGTTCCTTGATTAATACAATGTTTAAAGAGTTCCTTAATCAACACAATGTTTAAAGAGTTCCTTGATTAACACAATGTTTAACGAGTTCCTTGATTAACACAATGTTTAAAGAGTTCCTTGATTAACACAATGTTTAAAGAGTTCCTTGATTAATACAATGTTTAAAGAGTTCCTTAATCAACACAATGTTTAAAGAGTTCCTTGATTAATACAATGTTTAAAGAGTTCCTTGATTAACACAATGTTTAAAGAGTTCCTTAATTAACACAATGTTTAAAGAGTTCCTTGATTAACACAATGTTTAAAGAGTTCCTTGATTAACACAATGTTTAAAGAGTTCCTTGATTAACA